>NW_027449524.1:0-45708 GCF_964194025.1 Convolutriloba macropyga | reverse complement strand
GTTTGGTTGTTTGGTTGCGTATGGTTGCGAGTGGGTGCGTATATGTGTGGGCAGGTATTTGTTTGCGAGAACAATTTTGTAAGTATGTAATTGATTGTTTGTTTTTTCTTTACCTGTTTTTTTATGTTTAAGTTTTTGTGTTATATGTTTTATGTGCTTGTTTGTATGCGCGTGTGTGTTTTTGTGTGTGAGAGTGTATCTGGCTTGTTACAGCATCTATATCTAAGAAACTCAAATACGGGCTTGAAATAAACTGTTGAAAAATAAATGATTTTTGGCTCAATTGAGTCAACTATAATTGCAATTATTGAAATTTGAACAATTTGAACAATTGTTTTTCAACAAAAAATACTTCATCTAATTGTTTCTTCGCTTAAGTTATAGAATTAGGATATAATATTTGCTTATTCTCACGATGATTCCAAACAATTTGGTTTCCTGTTCTGCAAGAAATAAAAATAGTTGAGAACTTGGATAATTGATTGAAAAAGTGAATCAAATGCTGATTTTGGTCTCTAGTTTTGCTTTCCGAAGCACAATTTTCTTTCGTTAAAAATGTGAAGTGATTCGTAATATATATAATATATAATATGACGGTTTAGTTTAATGTTCTTCTCTCTTTAGCCGTGGATTGAAAATTTTGCTACTAGCCTTAACTTAGAAATTAGGGAAAACCATTAAATTTTGTTTTGATTGAAAGAGTTCCACACTGACGAAGGTTCTCAAAAACGTCGCAACCAAATTGCCTGTTTTTTCCGTAACTGTATGGGGGAAGAGCATACCATAAATATTTTAAATAAACGTTTAGGAAAATTAGTTGTTGTTTAATTTATATTTCTTTTCTGATTCTCAAACCAGCTCGGAGGGCAAACAGTTTTAATGAACCACGAGTTATCTCGACGAACTCGCTCTCGAATATAATTTAGTTGGTAAAAAATTATAAGGCGAGTCTTCTTTTTTCCTTGATGATCTGACTTTTTGCCCATTAGTGATCGTTAATAATTGTTTTTGATCGCTTTAGAGCATAAAGCTGCAAATGTTAGTGGTAACATTTACACCATGGAAGATCGGGGGGGGGGGGTTGTCATCCCATGTAAGAGATAGGGTTGTCCTGAGGACAACCCTACCTTTTGCATTGGGAAGGACAACCCAACCCTTTACATGCGCCATGACAACCCAACCTTTTGCATGGGATAGGACAACCCAACCTTTTACATGCAGGGACAACATAACTTTTACATGTAACAGCCGAATTATTATCCAAACATTTTACCCCTTCATTGAGGGAGACTTGACAAAGGGATTAAGGGGATTGGGTTACTGTCTAGAAATTACCATTTCTGAAATAGTGCGCCATGACAACAATTGCTACGGTGGACTTAGATAGGATTCATGAGATATACAAGGAAGTGAAAAAAGAATATTCACAATACGGTGAAAGATTTTTGTATTTTTTAGCAACCTGTTTGTATTTGGATCCTGACCTCGATTTGGAAATTGCATTGAAATTGAGACCGTATTGCGGATTGATTGGGATTGACAATTCTTCATTAGACGTTTATTTCAAAAATATTAAAATTTTGCGTTTGCATGCTATACTTCACGACGCTTGTGATTTTGTTTATGAGTACAGTGAAAAGGGACCCGGTTATTCATACGTTTTACCCTGTCCAGTCACAATTGAATATGTGGGTCATGTGACTGGTATTACTTTTTGTTTGTACTTAAAGACTTTCAAAAACCGTTTATTCAATCGATTGGAATGTTGACTGCAAGAGTGGTTGTTCTTGACTTTGAAGGCTTCCGAAGCAAAAAATCTGGTTTTATAGTAAAAGAACTAGGCATAACTTGTAAAAACTACACGGATACAATTTCATTCTCGCCTCCGCACTCTTTCAATTCTCTTGCTTTGAGTGAACAAAATCTTATCAGTGGGTTTCAAAATATCTTCATGGTTTGGATTGGGAGAAGGGAGATTACCCATATTGCTATCTGCAACAAATTCTTCAAAGTGTAGAGCTTCGATTTCCTCTATCTGATTTTTATGCGAAGGGTGTAGAGTAAACTGATACGTTGCAAAAACTGCTTCAGAGGAAAGTTACCAACCTTGAGGATTTGTTATGCCCCAGAATTGAACATTTGAGTTTCTATCGGGAGACCCCAATTTAAGACTTGCATTCAACTACTTGCCCAAAACGACAGAAAAACAAACATTGTGCGAGGAAGAAGGCCCAATTGTTCTACTACTGGCTGATTCATGAACAACCGTCGATCGGAAAAGACAGCACCGTCTGTACTCCAAGTGAATTTGTCTCCAAATTTGATCGTTTACAGTTGCTTAACGGCTGAAAATCAATTGAGTGTTACATTAGCCAAGGAGGAAAAAATTGACAGTCGGGGACAAACTGTTTTGAGGAAACAGCAAGTTGTTTGCACTGGAGCCGAAATAGAATCATTCAAAAAATATCTTTCACTTTTAGAATATTTTCAACTGTATCATGTCTATGAAAAAGAAAATGCAAAGAATGCATCTAACCCCTTTACCTATGCCCAAGCGGTCAGTTACAGTGGAAGTGCCTCTGAACGATGAAAATCTACCTGCAGAAATTAAGCAGTTTGTGGAACAAGGTTGTGTGGATTCAGTTACGTACTACGGGATGGAGTATGGCATGAAAGCAAGCTACACAGTTGCTTACAAAAAAGAGGACAAAGACTCTCATTTTACAACTTATAAATTTTTCATAGTTGACTAACAAAACTACTATTCATATTGATTTAAAAATTTAATTATTTTGTATATTCATTTTTGAAATACCGTTTTCACCATGAGTTCATCTGCGGATCAGTTAGATACGGGGGGTGGTATAACCGACTTAGTTTTTGATGAGAACCAACAGGAAAGGAGATCTTGGAGATTTTGTAAATCAAGAGTGCCACGATCAGAAGTTGTTTATTTTACTCAAATTTTCATTATAGTTTTTCTTATTGCAGTATCTCTTATCTAGTTGGTGTTTTTTCAATTGGATTGCGAGGAGTCAACATTTTGGTTTTCGCTCCTCTCTTGCACAGTTGGCTACGCGCTTCCAAACCCAAAGTTATGAATAAAATTATTTCAACAAGCGATCGACTCTTTATGGCAGTGTCTGGTCCATCTTGTTGTGGCAAAACCGAATTGATTTTCAAAATGTTACTACATAACACTTTTTCACCTAATTTTCTAACAATTTTTTATTTCTATCAGCACGAACAACCGAAATTTGAGTCGTTAGAGAGAAAAATGAATATACAGTTTAAAAAATTTACAAGCTTTGAAGTTGTCTCGGAATTAGAAGACTGTCTTCTTGTTTTTGATGATTCATGTGAAGAAATTTTTAACGATAAAGAGTTTTCAAAACCTGCGACTGCAGGTCGTCACGAAAATATAAGTGTTATTTACGTTAAGCACATTTTATTCCAACAAAGCAATTGGTCGAGAACAACTGACTTGAATACAACACACATCATCTTATTCAAATCACCACGTGATACTCAACAAATTGATTTAATTGGTCGACAGCTCAACAACACACAATTTCTTAAAGAAAGTTACGAGCTAGCTACCAAACAGCCTTTTGGTCATTTATTAATTGATTTAGACCCAAAGACCTCGGACGTTTTACGATACTGCTCAAACATTGTGCCACCAGGACCATCAATTTTTTAATTACCCTCTGCGAAAGCTGTAATAACAAATTTAACAAATGAAACAGAGAGAACTATGTATGCTGCGGCAAATGCTTCAGTCAACCGACATCAACTTAAAAAAACTGATAAAGACAGCTTCTTAAAACTTTATTCAATTTCTCTGCGAGTGTTTTCTCAACGTAGTCAACGGTAATGTTGTGATTAATAAAAAACTAATTGAAACTCACGAAAAATCATTTCGAAAAATATTATCAAAACGAACAGGTTTGAAGGAAAAGAAAAGAATTTTTTGCAGAGAATCAGAATTGTTAAAAACGGTTAGTTTCCCGTGTTATTCGTACTTGATGGAATCATAATGCATACAGAAGAGTTCATTTTAATTCCAAAACGAATGTTTATAACGAAGCAAGCCCCGGAAAAGCGAAATTATTGAAAACCCACAATATAAAAACAAAACTATTCAGTTATCACTTATGCAACGAAACAAGCTAATAAATGACGAGAATGTAGAACAAACAGATAGAGTGATCCAAACAGATCCAACAAACTTTGAACGAGATGTAGATAAAGCAGATAGAGTGGTCCAAACGGATCCAACCAAATTTGAAGATGAAAAAATGGAGGCTTCTAGTGATGACAGTGAAATGGATCCAATTGTCACAAAAAAACCAACAGTTGAATCCTTTGAGTCGATAATGAAAAACGTAAAGTTAAAAGAAGGTCACAAAATCAAACGTGCGGAAACAGTACTTGATTTCATTCTTCAATCAAACCAAATCACTATTGGGGAAGAGAGCCAAATAATTTACATTGACAATAAACCCACGGATGTACAAGTTTCATCTTTTTTGTATAATTTGCAACAACCAACCAAGAAAATTGATCAGGAGGCATATTCAAAAATCTTGTTAGTTCTTCGACTTGAGCCTGGTCTTGTCTCAAACACTTACGCCAAGCAAATATTGGAAAGCTATGAGAGCGAACAAGAATTTTTCCCAACGCAGCAAAGTCCGCAAACAGGACGCGGTACTCCAAAACGAACCACAACACAAAAAGAGAAAAAAAACCGAAACGACAAACCAAAAAAAGGTCAAACAGAAAAAATGGTCTCGCTTCGTCTTCTGAGAGAAAAACATTAGAACAACTCTACTCAAGAGGTCCTGCATCATTTGGAAGCTCAAAACGATTACAAAAACACAGGAAACAGTTGTTAGCAAAAGTCAAGTCCTATTTAGATACTAAGCCGTCCTTAACAAAATACCGCTCGATTAGAATGCAATTTCCCAGACTTAAAGTGATTGTAAAAGATATTAACGAAATTTGGTCATTGGATTTAGCATTTGTTGACAACCTTGCAAAATACAATCGCGATGTTAAGTACCTTTTGGAAGCAGTTGATTGTCTGTCACGGTACCTTAGAGTGGAACCAATGAAAACGAAATATGCAACAGAAGCAGCCGATGCATTCAAAAAAATAATCAAATCTAAACAACCCAAAAAGGTATGGGTTGATGATGGAACAGAATTACTTGGAGCTTTCAAAAGACTGTGCAACTGACGAGCAATTCATTTGTATAGCACTTTTAGTGAAAAAAAGTCTGTTTTTGCCGAACGAAATATTCGTTCACTGAAAAATATCATTCATAGGTACCTTGAAGAAAAATGGACTTATTCCTACATTGACAAATTAGACGACTTTGTGAAAACAATAAAATCACGTGTTAACCGGATAACTAAACTTGCACCAAACAAAGTTACAAAAAAAGACGTACCGCGGCTTATTTCCTTGAGCGCTGAAACAACTGTTTCTCAAAAACCTAGCTTCTTTGTTGGAGATTTTGTCAGAATTGTCAAAAAAGACAAAGCTTTCAGAAAGGGCTACGAACAATCGTTTACTGACAAAGTTTTCGAGATAACAGATATTCCGAATTGTTTCCGCCATCATATTCCCTCATTGATGCAAACAAAGATAAAATAGAAGGAAAATTTTATCAATCAGAATTGCAGCTTGTTCGGGTAAAGGAAGATGAGTAGAAATCGTTTTGACGATGAGTTCACTGTGCATGTTATTTCGTCAGCTTCTATGCAAATATTTGAGTCAAACACTCTGGCTTCTTTTCGCAATTTTTCCAATGATGAAATTCAACTCTTTGGTGACTGGAGGGTGGCTCTTAGCGAAATAATTTTTCCGACAAAAATTGAGCACGTCGTGAATGGAGATTTAATAGCATACAGTCTTAAGGGGTACGAAGACTCTCAAAAAATTTCGTCTGATGCTAATGTCATTTCTCGGCCTTACAATGGAGAAAAACTTTCCTTCATGACTGGCAATTTTGACAATGTTAATCAACTTCTAGGTACTATCAAGCGAACAGTTGGATTACCCAATTTTTCGTTTCGAGAAATCAAGAGTACTGGAAAATACGAAATAATTTTTGGTAAATATGAAGGAATAACTTTCTAGTGAGGAAATACCGAGCATTGTGGGTTTTACAGGAATTCCAGATGGACGCGGTGTACATATTGGCTACAAAATGGGTACAGTTACATCAAATAAGTTAATGAAGAGTGATGAGACAAAAGCATACTTTGGAGAGTTCCCTGCTGATCTATGCGCGGGAAAGCATCTAATATTCATTTACACAAACATTATTGAATATCAGCATGTTGGTGACGCAAAAGCTCCGCTATTGCGAGTCATTGATTCAAAACAACGTCTGAAAAACGGTAGCGTGTGCGAACTTGAACCAACACATCGAATTGTTTTTTCAAATTTAGACTATAAAAAACTGTTATCAAACACTATACAATCAATTTTAATTGAGCTTCGCACTGAGACAGGACAATTGGTTCCTTTTTCGGGAACAGGTAAAGTTATTTTAACTTTACAGTTCAAAAAATTTTCTGACTAGTATGGATTCCTATTACGCCAATCAGGTGACATCCTTACCTCATTTTTCTGGCCACTATAGACAAAGGGGAAGTGGATTTGGGCTTTAGCTGCGGAAATAGGAGGCGTTGCTTTACCACTGGCTCGAGCTTTATTCTTCCGACTGCAAAACGTATCGGGAGAGAGCTTTTAAAACAGGGTGTTCCCGAACTTGTAGATGTAGTCTCAAAGAAAAAATCGCCAAAACAAGCCTTAAAAAACACAGTCTCAAACACCATCAAAAAACAAACAGGAGGACGAGCGCGGCAACAACGAACAAGGAAACAAATTGGAAGCCGTTCAAATAAGTTAACAAAAAAGCGTAAAACTTCATTCGTTTCAAAGTCAAGAGCTCCAAAAAGAAGTCGATCAGATTTTTTTTGCAAAGGTGAAAGATGATTGCTAATTTATTACCAACAGAGGCAACTCACAGTTCCCTCGATCTGTTTGAAAAACCATCCCTCTTAGTAACATTTGACGGAAGTTTTTGTCAAAAACTGGGCCCGGTGTATAGCCCCAATGGTCCAATGTTGGAATTTGAAGTTGCTGGCGACAGAAATAACTTTATTGATTTACAAAAAACATTCCTGGAAGTCAAAGGTAAAATTGTTCAGTCGTCTGAAGCAAATTTAAAATATGACGGTACAGCTGCTGCAGATGTGACTAAAACTGACGCTCCATACTTTTGCAATAATCTGCTGCATTCACTGTTCTCTGACTGTACTGTGTCAGCCAACGGACTAAAAATACCAAATGCGAATGGAAATTATGCTCACAAAAGTTTTATTGAGACTGAGTTCTCACACAACAAAGACGCAAAAAACACTTGGTTAGCTTGTCAAGGCTATTCGTATGAGGAAAACCCTGGAACCTTATCAACTGCTGAAATAAATAGAAGAAAAGCTTTAGTCAGACAGTCAAATGAATGCACGTTTTACGGAAAGGTTGCAGTCGACTTTTTCACTTGTGACAGGCATCTAATGAGCGTTGTAACTCTTCGGATCGCCTTTAGAAGATCAATTGATGACTTTGTTATTATGTCAGATGATGCTGCTGAGCATTATAAAGTGAAAATTGTTGAAGCAAATTTGTATGTGCGCAAGATGACTTTGAACGATGAAGTTGTGTCGGCCATTGAAAAAACTTTGCTTAATAGCCCGGCGTCCTATTCATACCTTGAAACCCTTACAAAAACATTTTTGGCTTCTACTGTTCTTCACAGCTGGAAACAAGAAGACATATTTGCCAGGGAACCAATCCGAAGATTGGCTTTATGTCTGAACACAGACGAAGCTTTTCTCGGTAACAATAGACAGGATCCATTTCATTTCCGTAAATTTGATTTGGAACAGATTTATATCTATCGAAATGGAATGCCAGTAACAGATAGTCCAATATCAACAAATGATGATAAGCGTCTTTACTTCAATACTATATCAGACTTAGCCTATATTGACAATGGTCATGGCATAAGTTTGACAGACTACCCAAACCATTTTATGATGGTTTTTGACTTGACCAGTACTCAACAAGCTTCTCACGATTTCATTCATCCCGAGCTAACAAATTGCTCAATTTCAATCGAGCTGAAATTTTCGGTTGCCTTGCCCAACAATATTGAAATTTTCATTATTGGCGAAAAAGCAAGCACAATTTTTGTGGATTCTGCGCGCCGGGTTTCAAAAAATCACATTTTAACTAACTAATGGATGAAGATGATATCAATGACCTCATTCAAAAATGTAGAAAATTGAAATACAAATTTCGTGGTGTACTCGCTGCCAACAACTTTCCGCAAAAAATCCGAAAAAATAGTTTTCTCATCGTAAATACTTCACCCTCGAACAGCCCTGGTACACACTGGCTTCTTCCATGCAATCGAATCGATAAAATGATTTTTGCGGACCCCTTGGGACAATCGATTATTGTCTATAGAGAATTATATCGCCGACTCTCTGATTCTAATGCACAAATATGTCAATTTCTCGAACATGAACCAATTCAGAGTCAAAACTCAGAACTGTGTGGACTTTTTTGTATTTATATTGCGCATGTTATATTTAGTGTAAGACAAATTGTAAAAATTAATGATATTCAATTGCTTCGCTTTGCACTTCATATGATGTTTTAATAATCTGTTGAATAAATATTTTTTCAAAATTTAATTTTTTCTTCAAATACAAGACGAACAAAGACTAATTCAGAATCAATATCTAACTTTCCATAACCACTCACAAATATGTCCATAACTTTACAAAAAGCACCAGAATGAGGACAACATAAAATGTTTTCAACTCGTTTTAAAGTTTCTGTACAAATTTGGTCAGTTTCAGTTTGTTCATGGCCGGTTGCTGCTGAGATGGTATTGTGGATTGTTTTCTGTGCGATTCCTGTAGTTTTTGTCGCCAACTTCTTTGTCGTGGTCAACATCATTGCTGTGGTTGAAATGGGAAGACGCTTGTGAACCGTTGCTGGGTCAATTTTTTCTCCTGTTTTGTCATTGAAGTCAACGGCTAATTTCAACTTTGTATATACATCTCCATTCGTTTCCAGTTTTGAAGAATTTGAAAATAGGTGTTTGAAAGTTGTGAAAAGGCAGGGGACAGCAAATGATTTGCTTTGCTTTGTAGAACCAACATCAGTTGAGCTATCAATCAGAAGGTGAAAATGGTTAGTTGCAATTTGGCAAAACGTGGACTCAAAGTGTGGACAAACTGCATAAATAATCAAACTCGTAATGTCTGTTGACTTTTGATCAACAATTTTGAATCTAAATTGTTTCTGAAATTGTTTGAAATAACTTGGAGAACGTTCATACATTGCTTCCACCATCCTTGCTCTCGAGCTTAGGCCTTTTATTTGGTGGTGGTTTTGTAGAACAGTCTTTTACTGACTTTTCTTCTGATTCAAGTATCTTCTCTGCCGTATTGACCGAGCTCCCAAATTCTTGCAAAGTTAACGAAATTCTCTGTTCAAACTCGTAATCTTCTGCTGTCTTTTTAAACAGTTTCAGAAACACATACGTTCCTGTCCTTTCATAAGTTTTCAGCGTTGCCCTTATTAAACGCTTATCAGTTTTGGAAATATCAAAATAGCAATCTCCAAATTCTGTATCTTTAGTGGAAGTGAAAGGCATAGTGTGAAACTTGTTTTTATTTCTTTCAAGTATTCTAATGTCTAAAGATTCAAACTAATGGCGGCGGCAGGTTGGGATTAAATCAGTGCAGTCATTTAGTCTAATTAAATCCAGCTGACATGTGAATACAGAGTCAAGTACGCCTATGGCGTACTTGATTCTGTCTCTTGCATTCACTTTGGATTGTATAATTAATTTCAGATCTGACCTTAGATATTAAAAGTGTGTAACAATAGTTGGTGGTCCGTTCTACCACAAATTCTGAAAATTAAAAACAGATGTGATCCTAGGTGTGACGTTAATACAAGCACACGTTGAATTTCATATGAGTGCTTGTATTTGTGCTTGTATTTGTAAATTTAAAACAGATGTGACCCTGGGTCTGAGGTTACTAAAAGCACGCGTCAAGTTTCATATGAGTGCTTGTAATTGTGTACGGAAAATTCAAAACAGATGTGACCCTGGGTGTGCCGTTACTAAAAGCACACGTTATATGAGTGGGAGCGTGCAGTAATTGTGTAGGGAAAATACAAAACAGTTGTTAACGTAGATAAAAAATGCAATGCAAAGTAAATTTGATTGGTGGTCCGTTATATTCTTAAAGTAGAAATTAAAAACAAATGTGATCCTAGATAAGCGTTGTGCTTAAAACGAATTTGCACCACTAAAATCATTGCGTTCATTTCTTTTGGTTCCTCTTGCTAAACAGTCAATCTCTACTTGAAACCTTTTGGTTCCTCTTGCTAAACAATTTCACTCTCTACTTGAAACTGGTGTTATATTTTGATTGTTATAATGTCTGTGAAAATTCTTTCTGAATCTGCAATTTCTCGAGAACGAACACTTGTTTATCAGACATTGTACGAAAACTTTGTCGTCTTGATTCAACAGAAAAAAATTGGCGATGTTTGGACAGTATACCAGCATTGTTTAATTCCAAAACTCTTTATAAATGCAATTGCAGCTCTACCTAACAAAACGGAGCCTTCTGGGAGCAGTATTATTACTTCGGGTGGTTTCTTGCCTCCGAAAACTACGCCTGCTTTCAAAAACTACGATGTTGACACCTTGACAGACGAAGTGCGGAGGATATTCTATCGCTACGATTGTGAGTGTGTTCCACTTTCTGAAAATCAACTCGGAGTTTATCGGTCATGTGATGAATTGGCGGATATGTGGGGACTCAAGTCTGCGCCCGATTCTCCAGCCAGTCTCACAAGTGAGCCAGTGACGCCTGCACTGGACCCTAGTCCTACAGTTACTCCTACTCCTAGCCCATCCCTATTTGCGGAAATCAGTAAAAATTGTCAACAAAAGTTTTGCAACGGAAATCAAGATATGGACTTGAGCATTCTATCCGGAACAAGCTTTCATACACCACAACAATCTCATTCAGCATTTTTTGAAACGCCGGAAAGCGGCGAGACACCGCAAGTTTGTGCAGCTCCTAAAAAACGAAGACCAGAAAACAACCTGATGGATATCTTTGATATTTAAAACTAAAACTATAAATATATGCGTGCTTTAGATTGCTTAACAGTTGTGTATCTCTCATTCGTTCAATTGTGTTTATTGGCTTTGTACAATTTTTTGATATAGACTTAATTCACAATAAAAATCTTCAACCTTTTCATAATGAATTGAACAAGTTCAATCATGTTCCACATGAATTGAGGATATTGAACTTGTTTGAACTAGTTCATTAAATGAACTTGCAAATTTTTATCGCTCTTTCGTTAATATACGGGTCTATTTAATATTTTAAGAATTATTCAAAAAATATTTCTTGAAAAAATTGCAATTTTTTGAAATATTTCGAAAAATGAAATATTTCACGAAAGCAATGTTAATTATTAAGTTAAATGACGCCAATTAATCAGGAAATTAAAGAATACCTTTGCTCCATTTAGTTTTGCATTCAAAAGCTCTTGTTTGGAGCAAAATGTTGCAAAGAAATTTCGAAAGTTAAGGGCAAATCCATAATTCGAGAAAAAAGTTGTCAACAACTGAAATTGTCACTCTGGTGTTTTTGTTGGCAAAACAAAGAGCCTTTTCCAACACTGACGTTCTAGTGAGATTGTTCTAGTGCTTGTTCGTGTACTGTTTTTACTAAACAAAAGTTTGAAATCTTTATTTTTGTATTTTCTGCATAAACATTTTCACCATATTCTCTTGAACTAAAAAAAAAACTCAATTTTTGATTTATACCAGCCGAAACTCACGATCAACGAAAACGAAAGCAACTTAGCGAAAAGTTTAAGGAGTAGCCTGCTATTGATCGATGTAACAGGTACCACCTTTCTATCGAAAACAGTCTTTTTCTCAACAATTTTTACAAAAAAAACAAAATATTTTTTTGTAATGATCCAAAAGCAAAGAAAAATTTACCTTAATTGAACGGGGATAGGCTCATACGATGGACAATTGTCCCCGCTATCAAAGATCTCAGAAGCTCCAGTTTAAAAAAATTACTGCAACATGGTTTTTTTCGCATTTTTTCTTTTGTTATTTTAGTTAATCCCACTTTATCCCAAAAAGTGAAAAAATGCCATTTTTTAACATGAAGGAGACATTTTTACCCTTACTAAACAAAAGTTTTTCTGTAATGGGAACCTGTTAGAGAGCTGATGAAGTAACATAAGTATAACGTTTTTCTTTATTCTTGGAGAAAAAGCCTAATCCCCTTAATCCTTTTGATCAAAAAAATTGAAAAATTTAAAAAAAGTGATGTTTTCTTTCAATTGTTTACACAAAAGTTTCATATAGGAACACTCCATCAACAAAAAGGTCCTCTTGTGCTTCTCAGTCATGTTTGTCAACACATGAACACCTGATAAAGTCCTTTTTTTTCGAGGTCAAAGTCATCTAGAAAAACTCAGCTTTCGATGCAGTTTCAACTGCTGTTTTTTTAATAGTTTTTCTAATCAATGCAGGCCTTTTTTTGTATAATAAACCTTAATGTAGAACCTTAGTGTAGATGCCTTTATATGCTCCTTGACATGCATGCTTCCAAGACATGAAACAAGAACTTTATCACTTTCGAAATTTTCAACTTTTACTAAAGTTATTCTTAATTGTATATTAAAACCATAAAAATGGAAGGTACATTCAATCTGCATGCTTTTTGAACCATTTTTTTGGTTGTTTAACTTCTGTGTCTGCTTTGACTGAGTGACAGTCATTTTTAAGTTTGAATTTGATTTTTTGGCGCGCTTTCAAGTTTATTTCAATTTGATTGGCTAATTTCAAATTCAAATTTGCGCGCGCAAATTTTCAAACTTTGCACAGCATAACAGTGAGCTAAGATTGAAATCAGCCATATTTGAGAACTCTTGCATTGATAAACCGTTTGTTCAAAATTATCTTGAAAATGCCAGAAAAGTGTAACTTTTGTGACAACGTTTACAGCAACAAAAGTAACCGTGCTCGTCATGAACGCACTGTTCATGCTGACGAGAAAGGTATACCCTTATATCGGTGTTCCATTTGTCCAGTTACTCGCCGTCAATTATCTGAAATTCAAAGTCACCTCTCTGACTGCCATGGCAGATTTACAAATCTTTGTCATTATTGTAATCTTGCTTTCAACGACAAAAACTCGTTTAACGAACACATCAGAAAACAACACGTGTTACCTGTTCTTGACAACTCGAGAGTTGTCAATCCAATTGTGCATCAACAGGGACAACAACAACAACAACGACAACAGCAACAACAACAACAACAACAACAACAACAACAACAACAACAGCAACAACGAGGTACCCTCACATAGTCAGCCTTTAGAAAGAGTCTCCAGTCTTATCGTATTGTAGATAGTAACAACACCGTTGGCCTTCTCGATTTCATGACTGCTCAGAGAGATGAAGTCAGTGACATTATAGAACAAAAAACATTGAACGAAGGTCCACAAAAAGTTCAATTCAGTGCGAAACTATCACTTCATAAAGAAGCGCGCGACAACGGAGAGGCATCGGACATTGATATCTACGCCAATTCAGAAATGACACCTGTTCATCATCAATTGTCTGACGAAACGTTTTTTCACAGGGTGGAAAAGATGCTCACTGTCCTCTTCGTTTTCGCATCTAATGGAAGTGGTTGGATTCTTCAAAAAATTCTGTGTGTTGATTTAAAATTCGCTAAATTTTCGCCAATACGTGGTTCATCTTTTATTGAGCTGCTCCTCTGTCTTCGTAATCAACGCGTTTTATTGAATATACGCAACCATGTTGATTTCCAATGTTTCAACTACTGCTTCACCGCTTGGTACCATGAACTGCACGGACCCAACTTAGCTGACCCTTCACGAGACATTAGAACACAATTGACTAACCCGGCTACATACAGGAAACCTGAGGCAATCAAAGCCCGCGGTGAGTTTTCTATGCCAATGGGCTTTCACGATATTCATCAGTTCGAAATCATGAATGACGTGCAGGTCAACGTGTTTCAATTTTCAAAAGGAGACCTCCTTCCTATGTACGTCTCCAATAACAAGAACATTGCACCAACGATGGATCTTCTACTCCTGTTTAACGAAGATGTACATCATTATGTTTTGATCAATAACCTCACTAAACTGGTATGCACTGTGAAAGAAAAACAGTTCACAAACAATTTGCGTCTTTGCAGGAACTGTTTTGCTTTTTCCCACTCTGAAGAGCAACATCAAGTTCACGATGATGCATGTCGAAACCATGCACCAGCAACAATAAAGATGCCCGGCGATGATAAAAATTCTTCCCGTTCAAAAAATTTAAGGCGCGATGGTTTGCTCCATTCACTATTTACTTCGCCTTTGAGTCGTTTCTAATGCCAGTCTCATCTTGTCCAGCTAATCCGGACGCATCTTCAACTGAAGTTATCGAACAACACATACCCTCCGGTTTTGCTCTGACTTTGATTGAGAACGGTTTTTCAACACTAAAAGAATTCGTTATCGATAGCTCCGAAAACTGCATGACAAATTTTATTAAAAGAATACATGAGATGGCGCGAGAAGTATACTATGCAAAGAGACGATTTCCAGTATATTTGGGACAACAAGTGCCAAATCGAAGTAGTACAATTGAGTGTTGGATTTGTGAAGAACTTTTCGGACCCGAAGATACGAAAGTGTTGGACCATTGCCACCACCGCGGAGATTTCCTTGGTTTTGCTCATGAAAAGTGCAACTGGATAAGACGCACAATCAATTTCACTCCCGTAATTGGTCACAACATCGCTAACTATGACCTTCACCACGTATGCTTGGCACTTCGCGAAATTGAACCAACAACAACAATAAGCGTCATCCCATCTACAGATGAGAAGTACATATCGATGACGTTCGGTGTCCTGATCAAAACAGTCACGGGGAGAGATGGAAAAGTCAGAAAAATTTACGAATATTTACGCTTCATCGATTCTTTCAAGTTCTTAACTTCATCCTTAGAAAAGTTAGTTGCTAACCTGCCCGCTTCGGCTTTCGCAATTTTCGATTCAATGTTCGATAGTGACCAGTCAGCTGATGCTCTAAATTTGATTAAAGAAAAAGGAATATACCCCTATTCGTGCATGACTGACCGCTCAAAGTTCGCAGAAACAGAACTTCCTCCACTCGAGAAGTGGAAAAACAGCCCAGACAATGGAAAATTGCAAATAACAGAGGATGAACTGCAAAAAGCAAAAACTGTTTTTAATACTTTCCAATGTTGTAACCTTGAAGGATATCATAACTTATATCTGAAGTGCAATACATTCTTGCTTGCGTGCGTGTTTGAAGCGTTTCGGAGACTGTGTATGAACACATATGGACTGGACTGTGCACATCACTACAGTGCCTCAAACCTTGCTGGTGATGCATTTCTTAAAATTTGCCGGGCCAATATTCAATTGTTGACAAATAGGGAACATCTGGAAATTGTTGAAAATATGATTAGAGGAGGTCTCGCATCGGTGTACGATGAACGTTACTTCAAGGCAAACAACAAGTATATGGAGAATTACGACAGTGCGCTCGAGTCGACTTTTGATTTCATGGTAGATGCTAACAACTTGTATGATGGCGTCATGAAAACAGAGCATCTACCCGTTGGTGACTTTTTGCTGGTGGAAGTCCCACTCGAGCAGGTACTCAATACACCAACAGATTCTCCCATAGGTTACATCCTTGAAGTAGATTTGATGTACCCACACAATATACGAGACCTCCATCGTGATTTCCCTCTCGCGCCAACAAAGGAAATAGTACCCGATGAGTGGTTGAGCACTTACCAGAGAGAGTTGAAGTTCAATGTCAACATGCCGCGGTCATCTGTCCCCAAGTTACTACAAACAGTTACGGACAAAAAGCGGTACACTCTCCATTACCGGAATCTTCAACTTTATGTACAACTTGGTCTGGTTGTTGACAGAGTACATCTTGTGCTCCAATTCTCGCAAGAAAACTGGATGGAGCCCTATATCAGATTAAACACGGAAAAAAGACAGACCGCGCGGAACAAATTCGAAGAAAATTTGTTCAAACTTATGAACAATAGAGCTTATGGTAAAACCTGTGAGTCAAAAAGAAGGAGAATGAAACTTACCTTAGCGCAGAATGCAGATCAAGTGCTCCAGAATGTCTCACGCTTTACCTTCAAGACATTCAAAATTTTCGGCGAAAATTTAGCTGCTATCACGCACGACCCAAAGAGAATCTAGTGGGATAAGCCATTGGTGGCGCGACAATTCTAGAATTAGCTAAATTTCAAATGTATAGGTTTCACTATCATATAATAAAGCCGCATTTTGATTGTCGCCTGCTATATTCTGACACAGACAGTCTTTTATATAAAATTAGATCTGACGATTTCTACCAGGAATTAGCAGCAAAACCCACTATTTTGTCAGAGTTTGATTTTTCAAATTATCCTAAGGAGCATCAACTTTTCAACAACAACAACAAACTCGTCGTTCTCAAATACAAAGATGAATTCGCAACTTTTCTCAAAGTTTGATGAAACTTCTCGCATATTTTTTGTATTTAGATTCCCGAAAAATCTCTGCAAAAAGTGTTACCAGAGCTGCCAGGGAACAATTAACGCACCAGAAATACAAAGACGCTCTGTTCCTCTCATCCACACTACGAACACCGAACAACAGAATTGTGTCAGACCGTCACGTTCTACAGACTGTTTCAATTAATAAACTGTCCCTGAGTGCCTTCGATGAAAAACGTTTCATTCTTGAGGGCGGTATTAAAACTTTGCAGCCACTGATCTTGAAATTTGCAGCCACTGAACTTTGCAGCCACTCCTTTAAAAATTGAAGCCACTGATCTTGAAAGTGATCCAGAGTGGGATGCACCAACGCAAGATGAAATTGAGGATCTCTTTGGGGAAGAATGAGAAACAGATAATGAGTCGGACAGCACGCTCCCTGCCTCCACTGAAAATTGTCAACCACCCGATCCTGCCCTTGAAAGTTGGGAGCCACCTGATCCCGGATTCAACAGAATAATAAACGAATCAGACTTGGATAGTGAGGATAATGTCGATTTCGAGGCAGTAATTGACGAAGAATCTCCACTCAATTGTCCATTCATAGATTATGAAGCTGTTGAATCTGGGGATGGAAGAGAAATAACCGATTCGGAGGAGGAAGAAGCAATACCACCGCGTAAAAGGGGGCGACGCACATAAAAAATAGCAATTTTCAGCCTTATTTTTACGTCTGTAACTGTTAAGATTGTGTTTTATGTCTTATATTCCAATTAAAACTGTTTAACCTACTCTATTTTATCCCCATTTGTATATATTTTCCCTATGATAATTCAAAACATTTAAATATTTGCATTTTTTCCTTCGTTTCGTGCTAATTTTGATGTAATTTTTTGTTAAAAATGGCTCAATTTTTGTTCAAAACCCATTTCAAAGCTCTAACCTACCCGTGCTTAACACTGGTTTCAGAAATAACGCTTTTTATCGTGATTTGTAACCTTTCGATTGTACAGATTTTGTGTTCAGTTTTGGTTCAGTTTCTCAACCCAAGTTTGTGTTGTTTAGCTAAATTTCAATTGCTAGATTTGAACAAATTGCGTGGTTTGGTTCTACAGTAAATTCACAGTTTATATCCAGTCTTTCTGATAAGTCTAAATATTTCACTCTTTGATAAGAATAAATAATTCCCTCAAAGGAGGGGGGAAATGTTTGGGTAATAATTCGGCATAAACTGAATAATTCCTTCAAAAGCGGGAAATGGAGGGGGAATAGGTTTGGATAATAATTCGGCGGTCCCTGCATGTAAAAGGTTGGGTTGTCCTATCCCATGCAAAAGGTTGGGTTGTCATAGCGCATGTAAAGGGTTGGGTTGTCCTTCCCAATGCAAAAGGTAGGGTTGTCCTCAGGACAACCCTCTCTCTTACATGGGATGACAACCCCCCCCCCCCGATCTTCCATGGTGTAAATGTTACTACTAATGTTAGAGTTATAACCTGCTTTTTGTAAGAAGATAATCTTGCAAAAAAATCTCGTGCAAGTTCAAGTTTTTTTAATCGACTTTAGATTGGGTTGATTGAAGTGGACGAGCATTTTGACTAAAAGAAGCCGTTTCTGCTAATTTACCTAATTATTACGTTCAATTTTTTTCTGCTGCATAATCTTGTTTATACTTATGCTCTGTTCTTGTGTTTATTTTTGTTGATTACTCACATTTATACTGTATTTGTTCAAAAAAAAAAATTCAATTGGGACAGCCAAAAAGACCTTATTTCAAAAAAATGAGAAACAAGGTGACTGTAGCTGAAAAGTGCAGAGAAAATTTTACCTTAGTTTAGTTCATATACACTATAGCACAGCAAAGCTACGTATATCAAAATATTTTTTGAAAACTATTATATATATATATATATATATATATATATATATATATATATATATATATATATATATATATATATATATATATATATATATATATATATATATATATATATATATATATATATATATATATATTAAAACAACATTTTGTGCTCAAAATTTGTTCTCTATTAATTCATCATTACATTTTTAGCTTTTTCAACGTCCAGCAGTCAGTTTGTATAGTTTTGATACGGGTTTCGTCATATATTTCATTTCAAATTTCTGCCACTTTTTTCCAAATTTTTCCCTCAAAGAATTGTCGCTCCAAGAGTTTTTTAATTGTTGCTTCCAAATTACCCAAGAGAATCCAATTGCTTTCCGATTGGGACTAATTAGTGACCATTCAAATACCTACCGTTCCTCTTCTAAGAAGAATTTGATGAAAAAATTAAATTCATGCAGAGGAGCATCATCTTTTAGAAAAATTAGTTCTTGAAAATTCAGTTTTTCCTCGGGCTTCTAAGACGTCAAAATTTTATTTAATGTGGAACTCTTAGCTTGTTTGAACATCAGAAAAAAAGGTTTTCACTCACCTTATTGTATTGTATCCCAACAGATAAATGATCACTCAAATTTTTTCTATCATTGTCAAAAAACCTTGTTCCAGTTCTTCGGGTTTTCCATATCTCTCGACACAATTCCTACGCTAGAGATGTAATGAGTCTGTTACTTTTGCATTCTTGCATGCTGTGTACAAGATTTCGATTTTGGACTAAGTCGTTTTTAGGTATTGGTTCCGAAAATATGACAAATCCAAGCGCAACAACGTGGCAAACAGCAAAAGAACAATGCAGTTTAATCATATTTTCTGTGAAAACGAGAATGAAAACTCGTCTTAAGCGTCAAATTTTTGTGCTTTTTTTCACGCCTTAGCGCAGATCAGTTGTTATGATCAAAAACAACGATTCAAAACAACAAATTATGTTATACGTAAAGTTTTGATACTATAGTGTATGTTTCGAAGTTTTAAGTACTTACTGCTCCCTGCATTGTACCAACAGGGTAGTAATAGTTTGCCTCTGCTTGACAGGCCTTCGCGCCCTGGCAGGCGGGCGTGTTGGTTAGCACACCACAAGGCATGTATAAGTAGATCCTAAGAACAGAAAAGCACAAACATTTTTTATGTTTTTGTTTTCAAACAGATATGAACTTTTTAAAATTAGTTGCTAAATTTGTTAAATCGATTTGGAGCTAGGAAAAGTATTTGACAGGTGAACTTAATTGAGACCGAATCGACTGATTTAGTATCCCTCTAGAACTTACAAACTAGACATTAAATTTTAGACCGCTGTTTTCTATCGTATCTTACATTTTTGTCAAAAACAATAATACTTAATGCAATTTATTACCTATGATTTTCATTAAACATGAAATTAGCTAAACATAGAAAGGTGCTTGGAAAATTGGTCAACAGGGCGGACGGACTGTTTTATTCTTATTGGTCAATTCATTTCAATTGTTGATAAATCACTAGATCGCGGAACAATTAGCGTTGGTTTGTTTGCGGTCGGGTGGCATTCCACTCGGCCTATCCGTGTCCGCAACACCCCTCTGGAGGGGTGGTCGCAGCTACAGATAACTTCCTGTACTCAAGTTTACAAAATACCGTTTTTAATCGGCCAATTGGAGCTCCAGTTATAATCTAATAGCACATTTTACGTAAATTGTCGTCTGAAATTCTCATTTTTTGAGAAATGCGGCGGCCACGACATTACTAGACATTCAAGGACTATACGTAGAAAATTATGCGCCACTGAATTGAATTATAAACTATATCGAGGTCAGAACGAGAAAAGTTTGGAATTATGTTCGTTCCTTTTTGTGCTTTGTAAGATTAGTCAGTTTTTGAATCTATAGGTTAAAAATCTTGTAAAATCTTGTTATGATCATGGTGATTTTTTTAAATCTTAATAAGATCTTATTTCGTGAATTTCTTACGAGTTATTTCTTTATTTCTTCAAAGAACTTACGAGTTCGTACATATTTTGACTTTTCTTGCCAAAAATCTTACCAAAATTTTTCAAGTTTCCTATCTCTGAGTATTCTGTTTACCCCCCCTCCCCCAAACAATGCATTAATTGAAATTGGGGGCATAGAACCTCTGGGTGTAAAAACAGAGTTGGTTTCATTTTTTTTAGTAAACAGGTTTTGCGGAGCATTTAAGTTACTGATTGACAGAATACCATAGAGCTTTATTTTTGTATATATGACCTCACCTGCCATCTGCAGACCTGCGGCTGGTAAGGCCGAAAGGGTACCCTTTCAAGTCTATATAATCGGTCACGTTGTTGGAAGTGACATATAATTTACATTCAACTTCGTCTATTTCACACGAGTCGTATGAAATTGTCAAAGACACGAGAGAGAACAGATAAATAATGGTCAAAATAAGTGTCGAATGAGTCATTGTTGCTGATATTTGTCAACAAGAAGAACTGTTTTCTAGAAGCGTCAAGTAAAAATGCACAATTAATGATTTTACGAGAAACACCAACCCCACTCTGAAAAATTAAAAAAAAAGTAAAAATAAAAACAAAAAAAATAATATTTAAATTCTTGAAAAATTATTTCAGTGCACTACAGTGGGCAGCCTTTAACGGTATTTATAAATGAAATGCTAATTTTTCAATCTCAGTCAAAAACTTGCAAATTGTTGCGTAAAACTTACAATTTTAAAAAAATCATAATTCATGGTTTCAATTCCTATATTTATGTTGATAATCTGAATACAGTTCGCAGTTCCTCTTTTCTATAAAATCCAAAGTTGATTATTAAAAAGATGATGATTTGAAATGGTCAAAAATGAATTTTTCTGTTAGAAAAACGAAACTCCTGATGAGTAACCAAAAGTAATCAAACCAAAATTTTGTTTGATCCAAAATCCAAACTAACCCAGTTATTCATTTGTAGGTTGCAGTGGGCGGTTAAAATAAACATAAGTAGTTTATCAAAGTGGTAACAACAGTTAGAATGTGAAACGAAAACCCGGATTTCAAATATTAGCAGGTTATAGTTCAGGGTTGAGAATGAAAATAATTCAAAAATTTCGAACAACCCGAATTCGTTCATTTTTGGAACAACCTTTATATACGCCTCTGTTTGATATTTAAAGGCGCTGATTTACTGTTATGAAATTAATTTCGAGCACTAAAGCAAAACAGCAATTTTTAATGGTTTTTGGATTTAATATACCCCTTTTTCAAAGGGATTTTTGTCAGAGAGTAACGAGGATTACTATTGAGGAGCCAGAGAACAGAATGAAAAAATCTAGACCAAGATTTAGTGGGTTTTATGCCTAAAATCTCAGTCTCATCTGAGTACTGAAGTAATTTTTTTTGTTCCGACTCCACTTGTGGGGAGAGGAACTATATGCTCAACTATGGCGAGAGGTGTGAGGGGTATTAATAGAAAGCCCGTCAAATGTAGAGTATGAAGTTGAAAAGTTTTTTTTTAAAAATTTTGCACTGTTGAAGGAGTTATCGAGGTTTAATGATTTTGTGATCATTTAACTTTTCAAACTGATTTTGTCAACAATTTTGGAATTTCTTAAAAAATTGATAATTGTGGCACAATTATGTTTACATGTTCAGTATTTACGGGTGTTAGTAACACTGAAACAATATCTAGAATATTTTTGTCTCATCGAATTTTTAGAGAATTTTGGTTTTGGATCTACATTTTTAATTGCTCTCAAACGAAATTGGTAGCAACTATATTAGTCCTGTTGGTAGTTTTTTATGCGATTTTTCGCTTGACCGATTTTCATCTGACCCATTGGACTTTTCGTCCTTAAAATAGGAATAAACAGGTAGCGCACAGCGGGCATTAAGTTTCCTTAGAGGCACTAAGCCGCTGTTATTAGTCCTTCAAGTGGTTAGTGTGATGAAGCTACCGGAAAAGCCGTAGTTTAAGGATGAAAGATCATTTTTAGGAGTTTTCGAGCACAAAATGTATCAATTTTTTTGTGTTTTTTTGTCTTTTTTCGAATTTTTTGTTAGACCATTTTAAAATTAAGGCTAGTTAAAGTTGATGAAGGTCTTTTGCAAGACATAAGTACCTCTTATGAAGTCTTTAAGAGCTATATGTATTGATAATCCAAACAAAAACACTCAAATCTGTACTAATTTTTACAATTTTTTTCAAGCTTTTTGAAATCTTTTGTCATTTGTCGATGTTTTTTCAGTGTCAAGGAACCTCCTCTTGGGATCAATATTATTTCTTTGCACATTTTTCAGTGGTAACGAAACGGTTTTCAACATTTTAACAACAAGAAATCTATATTTTTTTTACAAACTTGCAATTTTTTTGACATTTGTTGTCATTATTCAAGTATTTCCAGACCCAGGGGCCAGAAAACCCCCTGAGGGGTTTGATAAAAAGTTAATGGGAAATCGCTAATATTAACTTGCTGAAAGTTTTAATAGGCATGGAATAGCTTAAAACTTTTAAATTTTTGCGATTTTTTAATAAACTTGTAAATTTTTGGAGAATTTTTGTCATTTTTTAGGTTTCTCCAGCCTCAATGGCCACATATTCTACTCTAGGGTTTCATAATAGGTTAGTAGTAGTAGTAGTAGTAAAAGACTTCAATTGACCAACTTATGGATTTTAATACAACACATCAGAAAGATCTATGCATATGGTACAAACAAGAAAATTTATCTATAGCTCCTACAACTAGGGAAAAAAAATAATTACAAAAATTAAGAACGACAAAACGCACAACGGCATTTAATGGACCAAATACAGGTCACGTCCGGATTAAACTTTGATTCACGCAGTGTGCAGAAAAAAGTTTTCATTAAAACTTTGTAGTTGGCTGGTGGCCTCAGGATGTTGAAGTTACCAGTGTCGCTGAAATCATTCACATAAATTTGTACCCGCTTAAAAAATTATTTAGCTGTCAGCTGCCTTTTCGTGGGGTTCACTACAATATGATCATGAGAGTTAGTTCGAAGCATTTTAGAATATGTCTTGATAGAGAAAAAGTCCTCGGATTTTATGCACGTATTGCCCAAAACAATGGAAATAAAGAAGCGAAGATCGCGTTCAATCAGTTGATAGCATATCGGAGTATTATTTGACGCACGAAGAAGTGTGTTGTATTCATTCCTTCCTTAGCACCAGCGTAAAACCTTCCAATGAAAGTTTTCTAATAATCTAAGCTGGCTGATATCAGCAAACCACGCTTGAGAACCATAAAGCAGAATTGACAGAACACAGGCGGAATATAAATTATACTTGACGCTGTTCGGTAAGCTGTAAGGCACATTATGTCGAAGATAATTGAAACCTCTCTGAGCTTTCGCTAGCTTGGTCCTAACATGAATACTCCACTTTAAGTTACTTGAGATTTCTATGCCTAAGAAACTTGTTTTGTCAACTTTTCGTATCAAATTGGTCCCAATACTCAAACCACTATCATACTTTTCAGATACTTGAAGATACACACATTTGTCAACGTTGAAGGTAAGATCATTGTCGGCAGCCCAAGTAAATAGCTTATCGAGGCCTTTCTGGCATTTGTTAAGAATGTCTTCTCCCGCACATGCCAACTTTGTGTCGTCTGCAAAGCAGAAACAGCTTAAGAATTCCGGTACGGACAGCATTTCGTCAAAATACACAAGAAACAGCAACGGTCCTAAGACACTTCCTTGCGGAACTCCACTAGTAACAATAATTTCATCTGATAAAGTCCCATTGACACTTACTCGTTGCGATCTATCACTTAAGTAGGAAAAAAAGGGTTTTAAAAATTATTATCAAGGCCATATAAAGCTAACTTGTCAAGCAAAATAGCATGGTTAACGGTGTCAAAAGCCTTAGCAAAGTCCAGGTAAATTAGGACTTGCTCGACGTAGCCGAGGCCATTTGCAGGTGAGAACTATACGGGAAAACAATGAGTGAATTAAGGGCCCAAGAGAAGCAAAGCAGTACTTCAGTACAAATAGCGGAATTCCATCCGCTACGGCATTTGAGCTCATAGGCAAAGTTTCAAGTAGTTTGACGATCTCCGAGATGGTAAAAACTAAATCATGAGGTGAATATTGGCACTTGGGGTATCGATGGGAGCTACAGAGAGAGAGGATTTCTTATACACCGAAGGGAAGAAAAGATTGAATAGATTGGCTTTATCGATATCAGATCCAGCATGCCGATCCTGATAAATCATTTCGTTAGAAAAAGAGCTGCGTCCACTTAGACTTTTCAACATTTTAAAAGCATCGTTCGTGCTGAATGTTTTTGTTGACTGAAGAAAAGACACTTTATTGAGCTCAACAAAATTATCACCTCTTTTTTCAGCTTATCTAATTTGTGCTTTGAACGCAATTGTCGTTTAGCGGTCTCTAGTTTATTAATAGAGTGCATCTTTACTGCATAGTTTCTAGATATAACGGAATGTTTTTCGAAATTTTAATATAACGATTTTAAGCATATTTTAAAAAAATTTTTGCAATTTTTTTCGTGTTTGTATATTTTCAACTTTTTTCTCATTTTTTCAACTGCAGGGGCCCGAGATCTCCTCTGAGGTTTGATAATGCTGCTGCATAGTTTTTGACGTTAATGGAAGTGTTATTTTATTAACGACTCGATTTTATCAATTTTTTGATAAAATTCATTTTTTTTAGTTTTAGTTCATGGATTTTTTTGAGCCAGTGAATCTAATTACGGTTTGAAATATATATACTGGATAGTCTCTTGAAACAATCCAACGGTTCTGAAGTTATTAATATCACGAGTTTTAGCAAGATGCTGTTGAAGTTTCCAATTGTTTTTAAAACTTTTGAATATTTCATTCTTTTCTGTGTTTAAGGATCATTACTGGCCAACGAATTCTTTTATGTCTTGCAGATGGGTTGCATAACAGAACTCCAGCGACAAAAGATGGTTTTTAACATTTTTTCACTGCGAAATGTGGAAACGGTTCTTTTGAATTTTGCAATTTCAGTTTTCATCTATATGTTTTAATTGGTAACAAGTTTAGTAAGCTAGAAGTTGCGGAGTCGAATCTCATCAAGGAAAATATTCTCTCTCTCTCTCTCTCTCTCTTTCTCTCTGTTGGTTGGGATTTCTTTCCTTCTTTTTCTCGTTCACGTTTTATCTCTCGCACTCTATCTCTCTGTCTCTGTCTGTCTGTCTGTCTGTCTGTCTGTCTGTCTGTCTGTCTGTCTGTCTGTCTGTCTGTCTGTCTGTCTGTCTGTCTGTCTGTCTGTCTGTCTGTCTGTCTGTCTGTCTGTCTGTCTGTCTGTCTGTCTGTCTGTCTGTCTGTCTGTCTGTCTGTCTGTGTGTCTGTCTGTCTGTCTGTCTGTCTGTCTGTCTGTCTGTCTGTCTGTCTGTCTGTCTGTCTGTCTGTCTGTCTGTCTGTCTGTCTGTCTGTCTGTCTTTCTGTCTGTCTGTCTGTCTGTCTGTCTGTCTGTCTGTCTCTCTCTCTCTCTCTCTCTCTCTCTCTCTCCTTATTTTTTTTGTCGATGCCGCACTTCAGCTGCTGTTATGTGGTATGAAGTCATCATCTATTACCCTCATCCCACACCCCTTCAACTAAACTAAAGCTAGCCTCACTAAATCGTAGCTAGCTACTGACGAAGACAACCGCTCGCTGGTCGTTTGAGAGAAATTTGCCCGACATTAGTCGGTTATGTTTTGGTTTCCAGAGCCATTGGTTTGCTTTCATTTTTGGCGGCCATTTGAAAATTGTTTCGTTTTTTCTCTTGTGATTTTCTGGCGAAGTATACAAATTGTGACACAAGTGTATTAATGGTGAGTATTAGTTTGTATTGGTAGTAGTTTGAATTGGTGTTCAGGCAACTATAATTATTTTGTTGACTTTGAAACTAAAGATTTTCAATGAAGTTTTTTAAATTTGTTCATTTGTTGTTCCTGATGCTGTTTTAGTATGGTGTCAAAACAAGGACAGCTTTCATTGAAGTTCCAATGAGCTCTAAATGAACCCTCATAAATTTTTTAATTTATCGTTTATTGCGTTGATTACTTTGAAACTGTTGGTTCTGGTAAAAATAAAGGTATATTGTTGAATTCTGACTCTAGATGCTTCTTTTTCTGTAGTTTTGTCACGGTATGAGGATAGATAGGTCTGATTAATTTCAGTAACTAAAATAAATGAAGCTTATCAGTACCCTCAGATCAGAACCATTAGTTTATTTGACTGTACACTATTTTTTTTTAAAAATGTGTGAATTTTGAGTTTTTACTGCTTTTTTTCTATTCAAAATTATTTATTTGATTCTGCATGAGTCAGAAATGAAGCACATATGAATTCGATATCTTTTTCTTCTGATAGCTATTGATCCCTATGAATTTGACGGCTTTGAATTTTGAAAAAAATGTAGAGCTTTTGTCTTCATTTGGCTTTGCAATCATTTGGTCTACGGGTTAAATGATCAATTTTGTGACCTTTACAAGACAATCTGATTAACTAGGGGACCTAATTGGGACAACAGAATGTGTCGTTTTGAAGGCAAATGCATGAAACCTTTTTTTTCCAAAAATGATGACAATTATGTGAAAAAAATTGGCCAATCATAATTGTTTTTTCGACTTAATCATAATTATTTTGGCCAATCATAATCGTTTTTTCGACTTAATCATAATTATTTTGGCCAATCATAATTGTTTTGGCTGCATCATTCTCAGTTCCGCTTGCTTGTTTTCAGTAGCTTTATTGTTTTTATATCGCTGTTTAAATACCAAAATTTAAAAATTTGGAAGGCTTTGAAGGACTGTTTACTGTTCTTTCTTTATTTTTCGGCATTTGTGTGTTTCGGTAAATTGATAAATCAAACGTAGGAACGAGCGTGTGGCAACCATGAAACACATCACTCATGAGATTGATGATGATTACCTGCCTTTTTGTAACCTCGATTTGACAATGCGAATTTCAATGTGAACATAATTTTTTTTAAAAATCTGCAGTCAGCGTTAACCAGATTGGGGCTTTGAGAATCATCGAATCAAAATTAGTTGTATGCCAAGAAAGTTAAATAATAATGGAGTTGTGACTCGAGAGACATTACGGATTGAAATTTATTTTGAAAACGCGCAAAAATGATATTTCTGTATCTTTTTTTGTTGCTTGGTACAATTAGCTGATTATTCGATGAAAATGTCGTTTTAAGTGTTGAACAAGGCATTGGAATTGAATTGATTTCTCTGGATCAATTTGTTCTGATAGTAATTATAGCAAAATAATGAAATTTTAACTCAACTGGAATTAACCCCTAGTTCCATACAAATCTGTCTTTCCATGAGCATCCATCGGAGCTTCAATTACAAGAAGTGAAATAATGAGTATACAAATGCAACTTAGTTGTCTTAATGATGCATATATGGCGATGTCTGAACTTGTCGGTAAGCAACTTCTGATTTTGTTGACTTTGACTCTGTGAGTTTCCATTAAAAATTGTCCACGTTTTCGCAATTTGTTTCGTCTCTAAATCGTATTATGAGAGATCTTGCAAAAGTTGTAACAAAAACACGGTCTATTGAACGAACGTAATATCTCTAAATAAAAATTTATAGTATTGAATCCTCAGTAACTTTTTGTTTAATGTAAATTATTTTAAAATTTTGAATTTTGTCTACAGATGTTTCATTTGTCTGTAGTTTTGTCACAGTATGAGGATTGATGGCTGTCAAGAATTTCAGAAACCAAAAAAATGACACTCTTCAGTACCCTCAGGTCAGAGCCAAGATTTTATCTGACTACACAATAATAGTTTTCAAAAATGTGAAATTTGATTTTTGACCACTTTTTCTTGTCTTTCCATTTCATCTCATTTATTAAAGCTTGCATGAGTGAACTTGGTTTCCTTTTTCTTCTGAGAGTTTATGATCCTTTTGAATTTAACGCCATTTAATTTCGAAAAAAAGGAGAGATTTGTGTTCATTTGGATTTACAATCATTTGGTCTCTGGGTTGAATTTGGTTGTTCTCAAAAAGACTAATCATTTTTTCTGATCGCTTACAAGACGATATTAAACTTTTTGAATGTTGAAGTGAAACTTGTTGAAGTAAAACTTTTTTAAATTTTAAAGAATTGAATTTAATTTTTTTTTATGTTTGTCAAAGATTAATTAATGAAAGATCCAATAGGTTGCTGTAGTGTTATGAAGGACAATTTTGAATTGTATAAACTCTGACGGAAATAACAGAAGTTCGGAAGATTCAATTCATTCAAACGCTGTAATCATATCAAGTAACGTATTAGCTGTAAAACGTACAAAGTCACAAGTGGAACTTAGACGGCAAGATTTTTTGTTGTTCATTTAACAGGTTTTTTTGTCTGATGTCATTGACATCAAATCAGTTCGTATTCATATAACGATTGTCTAGAAAACCTAAAAATATTAAGCCGAAAACCAGCTTGATCGATACATGTAGTGGTTATATTTACTTAAAATTAGGTTAAATGAACTTTTTCGGAACTTTCTATGTATATTAGAACGTTTTATACGCATTTAAATTCGAATCTAAATACTCAATTCTGATTGGCTAATAATATCTCGCCTACTTATTTACTTCGTAACATCCTCCGGCCCGGAAGAAGGTGTTGGGAAAACTGGTACAAGTTTTACAAGCGGGCGGACGAGTGAACCGGTCGACGTACGTAAAACAGCGGAGCGCGCGACGCTATCGGAGCCGTAACGGAGTTCCACAATCCGAGCGGTTGGGTAGTAACCCCTAGGGTTGATTTCTTCAACTGTCCAAACCAAGTCACCGGTCTTAAGGTGTTGCTCGGCAGGCGTCTGCCACTTAGAGCGTCGGTTCAGCGTCGGTACGTACTCTTTGATACAACGGGACCAGATCGCATTAGCGTACGACTGCGCACGGGCGTAACGTTTACGATGGTCGAACTCATTATTGCCGACAACAGGTGGAATACTGGTAGAGTGTTCTCCTAAAAGAAAGTGGTTGGGCGTAAAAGCGTTCAAATCGCACGGATCGGCGCTTACGGGTGTTAAAGGACGCGAATTGAGAGCATTCTCCACGAGACAAAAGGTAGTATGCAGTACCTCATCCGTGAGGCGACGCGTGCCAAGAATAGTATACAACACGCGCTTGAAGCTGCGTACCAACCTCTCCCAGATACCACCTTGATGTGGTGCGCTGGGTGGATTGAACCTCCACTTAATACCTTTGTGAGCGAGCTCAGCTGCAATGTTGACAACGTTCCACTTTTCAATACTTTCTCGGAGTTCTTTCTCCGCTCCAATAAAGTTAGTGCCATTGTCCGACCAAATCATGGCAGGTGTACCTCTACGTGACACAAACCGCTCAACTCCCATAACACAAGAACTGGTGTCCATGGATGTAACTATCTCGACATGGACAGCGCGAGTAGTGAGACAAGTGAAGAGGAAGCCCCACCTTTTCTCAGTAGTACGGCGGACAGTAACATAGAATGGCCCAAAGTAGTCAACGCCAGTGTTCGTGAAGGGAGGAGACTGGTAAGCAAGTCTCTCCTTAGGTAAGTCAGACATGATTGGTTGCATAGTTACAGCTTGGAATTCTCGGCATCTCAGGCAGTGTGCTTTGATGGAACGCAAGGATGATCTTAGTTTCAGTACTGTGTAGTGTTCCTGCACAATTGATCTTAGGTATTCAACGCCCTGATGGTAATGCTTTACGTGCGTGTGTTGAAGGAACAGTTTTACAAACGGATGACCTGCATCTAAGATGATTGGGTGCTTTACGTTAAACCCAACTTCAATTAACCGCTTGATGCGGCCCGAGGAACGGATTAGCCCATTTGGACTAATAAACGGTGACTGTGGAGCAATTCGGCTACTCCGTTTAACGAATTTATTGTCAAGAAGATCTTTTCTTTCGGCTTCAAAAGACTCTCCTTGCACCAAATACTGTAGATGACGCTCGGCTTCGTCAAGCTCAGTAGGGTCGGTAATGCTACCATCGGGGTTACGGTAGCCGGCATGTTTCGGCAAAAGCCGGAGAACGTATGCGGCAATGCGCAAGTGCTTTTGATAAGAACTAAACTTATCAAACGGGAATAACGACGGAACGGGAGTTGTCTGTTTTTTAACAGATGTAGCGAGAGAAACAGTGTCTTCTATAATGACTGCTTCGTTGATGCCAAGTTTGATGTTATTAATGACGTCTTTGTTCGGCACGAAAGGGAAACTTGAGTTAGTTAAGAAATGTGGACCATTGACCCAACTGCTTAGTTGCAAAATCTCAGCGGACATTCCACGCGTGCCAGCGTCAGCTGGATTATCCTTAGTTGCGACGTGGTTCCATTGGTCAACGCTGGTATACTCCAAAATTTCACAAACGCGGTTTGCAACAAAGATTGGTTGCTTTTCATTAGAGTTAATCCACTGAAGAACGGTCGTGCTGTCTGTCCACATGAATACTTGGTTAACAGTTACAGTAAGTGCCTGAATAATTTCGTTCTTCAGCCGAGCGGCAAGTAGAGCTGCTTGCAATTCCAGTTTAGGGACAGTCATTACTTTCATTGGCGCCACGCGCGCTTTCCCCAAAACAAACGCAAGCTCTGTTTTTATCTTGCCCGTAGGGGTTGTTACTCGGGCTCGAAGAAATGCGACGGCACTAAAAATATCCTGGGAACTGTCACCGAACATATGCAACTCTGTATTATGAAAGGGTCCACTAAAGTAGCTTCGAGGAATTTTGATGTTTTCAAGCTTTGGTAAGTCAGCACTCCAGACCAAAAATCTTTGAACCATGTCCTGTGGGAGCTCGTCATCCCATTGCTGTCCTGTGACACGCCAGATGTCTTTTAAGAGCAATCGCGCACCGACGGTAAACGGTGCGACAAGACCAATGGGGTCAAAGACTTTCGAGACAAGACTTAGGACCAAGCGTTGCGTGAGGGACTTGGTGATAGCGCAGCTTGTACCCCTACTCACTACTAAAGTGTCATTAGTGTGATCCCACTTTAACCCTAGCACATGCGATGAATCCTCCTGACATGAAACAATAACCTTGGGCTCAGTAGATTGAGGCGAACCATCAATTCGATCAGCCAGATTTTGCACATTGCTTACAAACTTTGTAAGCTTGAACCCACCGAGATGGAGAAGATGTACTAATTCCTTCGATCTATTGATGGCTTTCTCAGGAGACTCCACTGAGTCAAGGTAATCGTCCATGTAGAAGTTTTCAAGGACGGCTTTTGCAGCTTCGGGGTAAAACTTGGCATTGTCTCTCGCAGTGCGTTGTAATGCATAGTTGGCGCATGTGGGCGAGTCTTTAGCCCCGAATATATGGCGCGTATATTGATACACTACAACGTTAGTTGTGGTGTCCTCCCGCCACAGAAAGCGAAGTGATGGTTGATCTGATGGTAATACACCAACCTGTAAAAACATTCCCTCGATGTCTGCGGAGACGGCATATGGATGTTGTCGGAAGCGAAGAAGTACGTAAATAAGGTTTTGGAGCAGATCAGGGCCAGTGAGCAAAGATTTATTCAGTGAGGTGCCATGAAATTTTGCTGCTCCATTGAGCACCCTACGCACCTTACCTGGTTTGTTCGGGTTTAAAACCGGATGGTGGGGTAGGTACCACTCTTTATCAGACCGGCTCTCAACCTTGTGAGCGTCCGGAACCTCAATTACATACCCCTTATTTAGGTCTTCCTTGATGGTACTAGTATACTTCTCTCTGAGGTCTTCATCCTTGGCCAAACGTTTTTCGAGCGATTTTAGTTGCACAAGGGAGGAGAAGTAATTATTTGGGAGCTGAATGTTGTCTGCTGCCCACAGCATTCCGACATCGTATCTCAGGCCATTGTGTATGGTGGTACTCTCAAGGATCTCGTGAGCCCTTGCGTCTGCTGCAGATCTGGAGTCGACCTGCTTGTTTGCCCCGAATGATTCAATGTCGTACCATGACTTTACTTGACTTGCTAACTCATTGTCATGTTCGATATTCACTTTAAAGCACGTTGAGGTTAAACAAGAACTTGATGGTAACGGACCGCTTAAGACCCAACCTATGGGTAAGCGTACGGTAACGGGTGAACGCTTCTCATCGGCAGAGAAGTATTCTAACGGGCGGATGGCATGATAGACATCTTGTCCGAGTATCATCTCAATGTCTTTATAGGAATATGTCACGGGATCAAGGACTGCTAAGTGTGGGTAAGTCTCTTGCAGGGCCTGTACATTAATTATATCTGAGCCGACGTTCAGACTCTCTTTAACGAAAGGGTTGACGGTGAATGGTTCGAAATCTTGTTGTTCTTTTGGTTTCACAGTAACTTCAACAACCTTAGTATCAACTACTTCTTCGGTATTAATACCCTTGACAGTTAGCTTTAGTGCTTTACCGTGCAAACCGAGTCCATCTGCGAGACTACCGGCCACCCAAGAGTTACTGCAGGCGGTATCACACAAAACTAAAGCCATGGTATCTAAACCGGACGAATTGACCAACTGCAATTCAGTCACCTGAAGGAGACCCTTAACATCAGTAACAGATGACATTGTTGTGGTCTTATTAGGCTGGAGTTGACTAGAAGTTGCTTTACTTTGACCTGTGTTGCCAGAAGGTTGAATGGTATTGGAATTTGTCGACTGTTTTGTTCAGAAAACCCTATCTGCTCCATGCAATAGTGTGTTATGCGAACTATTGCACCCTTCTGCTCGACACTTTCTTGGTTGAGGGCACTGGCGGAATGTGTGCTTGTCCCGTAAGCACGAAAAGCAAAGTTTGTTATCCGCCACCAACTTAGCTCTCTGGGTTGGAGTCTTTTCCTTGAAAACTCGACACTCCCATAGCCGGTGGTTACCTTTGCATACAATGCATCGAAAGTAAGTATTTGTTGAAGCAGATGGCATTTGCTTCTTTGTTTCCCTTTGTTGCGAATTTGATGCAAACACTTTTGAGGCTGTTTTGGTCTTGGTTACTGAAGTGATGTTCTCTTCAGGTTTGGCCTTGGTTGCGCTTTGTTTCATAAGATCATGGGCCTCAGCCTTTTCTTTAAGCCAATCGTTAAAGTCAATGAGGGTAGGCTTAACCCAGTGCTTCTTAACCGTAAAGAGTGACCATGACTCTTTCATGTTTGGTGGTAACTTCTGTACCGCTTGGTTAAGTAGGGAAGCGCTCTTCAAATCAGCATCATATGATAACGACTTGAAAACCCCAACGAGACTGGATATTGCAGCAGAATAGTTTATGATGTTATCACTGTTGTATATTTTAAGAGGTGGAAAACTGCTTAGTTTATCCAAGTGTGCACTTACGACTGCCTGTGGCTGGCCAAATTTACGTTCCAAAGTCCTTAGTGCATCCTTGTACATTAAACCACAGTAAGCAAACTCGGCAATTGCAATCTTTGCTTTACCGTTGACGAGTGTTTTAAGATACGTCAATTTAACGTCATCAGTGAGCGGCTGCGAGTCGATCGCGCTTTTGAATTGACCATACCACTCATGCCACTTTATTTGGTCGCCATTAAACTCTGCAAGTTTCCACTCGGACAAAGTGTCATTTCTCTTGCTTGTTATTGCATCAGCTAATTCCCTAATCAATGACGCATTGTCCGGTATCGGAGGGGCAGGTGCAGACACCTGCGGACCGCTCCAACTCAACGGAGTGGGCCCAACATAGGGGTATGTTGGCTGAAAAACCGGAGTGGCTAGACTAGGTACAACATTAGTAGTCGCGATCAGGTTTTCCTGCTGCGCGCCTAACGGTGATTGCATATCAATCAAAGGGGCCGAATTGTGATAAATTCGTGCTGGAACATAAGTGCTTGATGGTGCCATATGGGCGTGTACATTTGGAGGCAGACTATTCACGGTGGTTGTGTCTTGGTTGAATATTGACGGTCTGTGCTGTGGAAACCGCCAGTGACTCATATTTGGCATAAAATTTTGGCCAAGAGGGATATTGGGCATATTTGGGACAGGCGGCGCAACGGAACGTATAACTTTGTGTACTCGGTTATTATTATTCTGAAATCTTTTGACGAGAGGCTGATTATCCAAAGTGGCTTGTGGGATGGGATTAGGTGCGAAGACTGGGTTCGGAATCGGAAGGACGTTAGGCTGAGCGGGTTTGGAGTTGTGCTGTTGAATGTTTGGACTTGGTGGGGCGCTTGGGTGCAGGGGAACGTTGATTGCGGGGGCTGGATGATTTGTTGTCGGAAAAGGAGGAAGAGTGGCGTTTGGTGCTCGGGGGACAAAATTAATTTGTTGTCGGGAGCATATTCGCTGGGCCAAATTATTCTTCTGCAGACTTGATGTCTCAGGTCCCCTGGATTGTGCGTGTGGAAAAAACTCGGATGCATTATTTTGATTTTCTTGTGGTGCTAACGTCTGTGGTGGAATGGGCTGTTGAATGGGCGGTGAAGAAGCCCCTGGGGCGTGTACAGAAGGTGGCTGACTATCCGCGGTTCCTTGGTTAGTTATGGTTGGAAGCGCCACGCCTTGCTGGCCTGTTTGATCCATTTGCGCCCTTAGGTGCGCCTGGTACAACGCCTGTGTGTTAGCAGCAGCCAAAAAGTTTTCAGGTGGAGTATAATAAGGATCGAGTTGCTGTAAAGTCTCATTGCTTAAAATGTAATTGCCTCGACAATTTTTTGGAATAGAATGCCTTGAAATTTCAGTGTTCTGATCTTCCACTGTTTTGCCGTTGTTGTGGCTAGGACATTCTGGAGGGTCAATCATAACATCTGGTTCACTAGTTTTCTCATTGTTAAAACTTAAAGCAAGTGAGGTGTTGATCCAGTCCTAGACAGCCTTTTCACTTCTCATTGAGCTTCTAGCACTTGCAGTTGTTTCAGATTGGCTACCTTTAGAAACGGCGTCCAGCAATTCAAATTCTTGCAGAGTTGCCTCTGCCAACCGTTTCCTGTTGTTTTCCTCCAGTTCATCTATTTCCATTTGTTTTTTCTGTTTAGCAAGGCGAATGGCTGCCTCATTCTGTTTTTCAATTTCTTCGCGCTTCATTTTAGCAATTACGTAATCATGTTTACGCTGACTAGATGTTTTTGACGAGGTCATAATTGAGGGAATTCTAGAACGAATGGAAGCCCTTGGTTCCTGGAACTCACTCACTTTATCATCAGCAGAGTTGATGTAGTTTCGTGCTGAAGTGAGTATCTTGTCATTCTTAGTTGTCATTGCTTCCAAGTAAGACTCTAATGAAGGCACAAGTGCACTTGGATCCTCTGTTTTTCCAGCAAATGCAATCAGGTCCTCATTTTTGTCTACAACAGTCATAAATGCTTCGTTGCACTTTGTTACTAGGCGTTCAACTTTCACTCGCCTATTTTGACTATTTATACAATGAAGAATATCTTCATGTATGGCATGCAATTCAGCCTCACGCTTTGACCTGGCAGCGTACAACTTTTTGACTTTTTGATCAAGACTATTAGACATTACGACGTTATTATTTCCAAATACAAGCAAAACTACCACTGCACACGGTTATCTATTATATGCACACTCCAAACAAATCAAACCCACGCGAATTAAACCCAATGCAAAAGACACCAAACACAGCACACTGTAGACAGTCTGTAAAACAAACCGCCCAAAGAGCAAAGAAGGTCGTCGAGCACACTGTGCCCGACAAAAACAGAAGTGGAGCGCTGAACGCTATGCGCTCAACGCGGAGGGAGGCAAAGGACACACGGGAAGTCGAGCGAGCAACGCGCGACGAAACGGAGACGTTACGGACGGAAAGTCGAGCGAGCAACGCGCGACGCGACGGAAACGGGACAGACGAGGAGTCGAGCGAGCAATGCGCGACAGAACGGAAACGGGACGTGCGGGAAAACGAATGAAACGGGACGGTGGGAAGGAACCGGCGGGAAATGAGTTCGGAAAGAACTATGTTAGCAGACCACAGCAAAAACTCAAGCAGACAACCTAGCCGTAACTCCAGAACAAACTTAAGTCACACCCTAGGAAGAAGGAGAGAAGCTACTGCAAGACAATCTAATATAGTTCATAATGGGTCTATAACGACAAATTTAACAACAAACTATTTAACGGCAATGCAGTAGTACACAGAAAGAATGAAAAGGTCGAGAAATTTACTAGCCGTAACTCCAGAATAAACTTAAGTCACATCCTAGCAAATTCCAAACCGTAACAAACAATCAGCATACTAACGTTATTAAACAAACTACAGCAAAATTGAATAAACTACAATAGTGTGTTTGTAGACTAAGATAGTTGGAAAAGTCGCGAAACAATCCAGCCGTAACTCGAGAATAAACTTAAGTCACACCTTAGAAGGCAACAGGACCAAACCAACTAGCAATCATACCGGTAAACACAAACATACAGCAGCAAAATCAATATACTACAACAGAAAGGCTAGTAATTTAGTAGAGTTGAAAAGTCAAAGGACAACCCAGCCGTAACTCGAGAATAAACTTAAGTCACACCCTAGAAAGCTATAAGACCTAAACAACAAACCAGCATACTAGCATACTCAACATACTACAGCAAAAACAACAACATACTTCATCACATATGACATACTACATCGAAATCCGGAAAAATAGCAGAATAAAACGAAAAGGGAAAACTTGGGAGAGCGACGTTCTTGAAAAAAAACGGAACACGGAAAATTGAAAAGATAAAGGACGAAAAGGACGCGGACGAAACAGCACAAAAACCCAGCGACGAGAAAAAAAATAGAGGATGTCGATAATTTTTTTTTGTAGGCCGGAGGTTGTGAAAGTTTTCACAACTTGTTTTGTGTATTGAGTTTCACTCATTTTACGAACCTTCTTGTTGAGAAAATGATTTTTTTGACAAATTTGTCAAAAATTTTTTGCTTTTGTCCAATTTTTTCAAGTTTCGGTCAATTTTTTGCAAATTCTTGATTACGGAACGGTAATCCAGTAAACTTGACGGTTTTTTGCTCGAAAATACGGTTTATCAATATTCTGTATTGATTTTCAAAAATATTACGAATTGCCTTAAAATTGACCAAAAATGTTCAAAATTGAACAATTTAGCATTATTTTCTCTCAATTTTCTCTATATCGGAGATTATTCTTTGATATACGAACCGACTATATCAATTTTTTCAAATTTTTGGTAAATCTACCAAAAATTTTCAAAATCGATGTTTTTTCTTCCCAAAATTTAGGATTGCGGTGGGCCCTTACCTATTTTTTTTTAAAGAGTAGTTAAATTTTATTACCCTATGCGATATCCAAAAAAAGTTCATGGGGTGGTTTTCTTGCCGTCTAAATCAAATATAAATACATCGAATTATGATATTTTATTTTAAAAAAATTGGAGATTCTGTCTTACAGTTTTGAAGTCCCGCAGTTCTAAGTTTTTTTCGGTCGAGCTTTGAGTCCAGTAAAAAGTTCGCCCAATCCGAGCCCAAGTCACCAGTTTCCAGTCAGCTGTACCTCTCGGATTCCACTGATGGCCTTTCCTCAGCAGAGCTTGTGTTGTCTCGATCGGCTCTCTTTGCGCCCGAAACTATTTACCATATTACAATCTGTAGTAGGCCTTTGCAGCGTGATTGGAAGCTGTACTCTGTTCCAACAATTTACCACAATCTGCGCATTTGAACGCAGGTCCGGTGCTATTTCGTCCCATGAACATCGATTTTCTCCATTGCGTACACTGTATTAGTGCAAAATGCACAAATATCCCCACCATCAAATCGCGGCATGTATAAGAAAGTGAGTTATCGATCTATATCTTTCACACACGAACCATACAAGGCATCCGACGTGCCCTGATTGAGCGGATTTGTGGAGGCTTACTATTGAAATGATCAAATTTCAATTAGGCGAAACAAATATAGTTTTCTTTTATAACCCGAGATTCGGCACCATGTAAACTCTGACGGAAATAACAGAAGTTCGGAAGATTCAATTCATTCAAACGCTATAATCATATCAAGTAACGTATTAGCTGTAAAACGTACAAAGTCACAAGTGGAACTTAGACGGCAAGATTTTTTGTTGTTCATTTAACAGGTTTTTTCGTCTGATGTCATTGACGTCAAATCAGTTCGTATTCATATAACAATTGTCTAGAAAACCTAAAAATATTAAGCCGAAAACCAGCTTGATCGATACATGTAGTGGTTATATTTACTTAAAATTAGGTTAAATGAACTTTTTCGGAACTTTCTATGTATATTAGAACGTTTTATACGCATTTAAATTCGAATCTAAATACTCAATTCTGATTGGCTAATAATATCTCGCTTACTTATTTACTTCGTAACAAATTGTAGGGGATCGTAGTTTATGCTTTTTATGACTTAACACCACTTTAAAAAAAATAAAGTGAAATTGGTGTTCTGACTGTTTTGATTTTTTGTCTTTCCCTTTGAATCTCATCTAAAAAAAGTTCTTAGTCTGTAATGACACAAATCTGAATCTTCTTTATTCATTCAAAAACTATTCGTTGACATAAATTTATGCTTTTGTGGTTAAAAAATGGGGAATTTGGGCAGTTTTGCCTGCATTTGGTTTTTAAGTCATTTGTAATTTTGTTGAAAGTTGCTTGTTTACAATTCTACATATCAGTTGTTTTGATTGATGATAGGCTGGCTTTTTGATGAGGCATTATTAAAAATTCTGAATAAATCTAATTGACAGCGAATAGTTTTTGAATTTTGATTCAAAAATAATAGAAAAAATTTTGAAAATTTTTTTTTCCCTTCAATATTATTTTGTCGACCCGCAAAATCATCTCATTAGCATGACGTCCCACCTTGTTAATACTGAAATTTTTGCGCTCACTTTCAGTGGTTCAACAAACATAGCACAAACTTTCACAATGAAAAAGGAATTTTATTTAGGATTTTTTGGGTTTCTTATTTTTGCATGTGTATTTGGGTGCCATATGAGCTGAACAATTTTGTAGAAAAATAGCTGTATAAATTTCCAAACATGACTATCCTCAATCGTGACTTAGCTCATGCTTATAAACCTTGTTCAAACTCTACTTGATATTCATCAGACTTTAAATTCTAAATTTAATTTTAATTTTGAGAGCAGACGTATTTTTTACTCTTCGGCACTCACTCATATGTCTTAAAAGAGAATTTAAATTCTATATGAAATTTTTAATTATATTACTTGCCTATTACTTTACATGTTGAGATTCAGTTTGAAATAGTGATTGATCCAAAATTTTGGATCGAATTTTTATCTGTTTTTTTTTGGTAAAATTAGTTGTCCACTTGTTAAATTGAGAAAATTGAGACAAGATTGTGGAACAGCCAGGTCTGTAAATTCTGTGCCATTGCAAAATAGCGAGCCTCATTGTTTATTGAACCGTTAAACTAAACTTCCAAATAGCGAAATGTGATCAAAAGTGTAACCAGTTGCAGCTGGCTTAAGAGAGTTCCACACAGTAATAATCCTAGTTGCAATTGTACAAAACTTTTAACTGACAATTTCTCAATCCATATGCTTTTCCACGAAGCTGTTAACTCAAAAGCTTTAAAAACTAACTATGGTCAAACGTATAGCCAGTTTCAGCTTGAAAAACAGCTTCAAGTAAAAAATTTCTTCAATTACTATATATATGCGTTGTGCGTTCAAATTTGCATAGTCTTGAAAAATCGAAAAACGCACGTCATGAACACGCATAAGTCTGGCCATGAACCACTGTTTTTTTCAGCTTTGTTAGTTTAAGCATTGTTTCATTCTACCATATCTTCAATAACCGGTGTTGTTGATACGGTTTCTACAAACAGAATGCAAATATTGGAACTGTCTGACAAATTTTTCTCCTTACACGTAAATTTTAGTACATTAAAAAACAAATAATTGCGTATACGGAGAAAATTTTGTTAGGCACTTTCAATATTTGTGTTCTACCCGGGTCGAGGCCGAATGGTTAACTTGTAAGAACTTGCAAGTGATTTGCAAGTTCTTACAAGGCGATGCATCGCCTTGCAAGTTTTTCTTCCAAAAACTTGCAAGTTCTTACAAGTTAACCATTTGACATACAAATTCTTACAAGATAAACTTTCGACTTACAAGGCGCTCACAAGTTAACCATTCGACTTACAAGTTAACCATTCGCACACACACACACACACACACACACACACACACACACACACACACACACACACACACACACACACACACACACACACACACACAAACACACACACACAAACACACACACACACGCAAACTCAAATATTTGTGTTCTACCCGGGTCAAGGCCGAATGGTTAACTTGTAAGAACTTGCAAGTGACTTGCAAGTTCTTACAAGGCGATGCATCGCCTTGCAAGTTTTTCTTCCAAAAACTTGCAAGTTCTTACAAGTTAACCATTTGACTTACAATTCTTACAAGTTAACCTTTTGACTTACAAGGCGCTCACAAGTTAACCATTTGACTTACAAGTTAACCATTCGGGCACACACACACAGACACACACACACAAACACACACACACACACACACACAAACACACACACACACACACACGCAAACCGTAGAAAAGAGTTGCAAGAAATGGATGTAAACGGATGTTTGGAAATCATAGAATACGGAAAATTTGGAATTGAAATTATAAAAAAATTATATAACAATGAAAGGCCACTAAAATATTTTGTGAAAATGCTGACGTGTGGATTTAAAAATTCAATAAAAGTCAATAATTTGGGAAAATTTCAAAAAGAGCAATTGCTGAGAAGCTGATTGAGATCTTCGGTTTTTTAATGGAATTGCAAAAGGATCTCTCTTGAATTGACAAATTCGAAAAATGACTATTTTGTCTTATTAGGTCGAATTGTATTATGTTTTCCAAACAGAGCAACTAACTCCTACGCGCTTTCTATGTTAAATGAATGAAAGTTAAATTGAATGAACCAATAAGAATTGTGCTCGACCGGAACGATCTTGCAAAAATATTTCAAGATAGCCATTCATTTTGCAAGCTCTTACAAGTTAACCTTTCGATTTGCAAGTTCTTACAAATTAACCATCTTTTGCAAGAAACGTGCAAAATCTTACAAATTAACCATCTTTTGCAAGTTCTTACAAGATAACCATTCGCTCTCGAACCGGGTAGTTTGTAAGAACTTGCAAGTTTCTAGCAAAAGATGGTTAACTTGTAAGATTTTGCAAGTTTCTTGCAAAAGATGGTTAACTTGCAAGAACTTGCAAGTCGAATGGTTAACTTGTAAGAACTTGTAAGTCAAATGGTTAACTTGTATGAACTTGCAAGGCAAATGGCTAACTTGTAGGTTTCTTGCGAGTTCGTTCCGGTCGAGCACAACTCTTATTGGTTAATTCAATTTAACATTCAGTCATTTACCGTAGAAAGCGCGTAGGAGTTAGTTGCTCTCTTTGGATAACATAATACAATTCAACCTAAGTTGACAAAATGGTTACTTTTTGAATTTTATCAAATCAAGAGAGTTCCTTTTGCAATTCCATTAAAAACATGTAGATCTCAATTAGCTTCTTCACGATTACTTTTTAAAAATTTTCCCAAAATATTGACCTTGATTGAAATTTCAAATTCATATGTCAGTGTTTTCTCAAAAAAATTAGTGGCCTTTCTTTTTTTGGCCTTTTTGTAACTTAATTCACAGTTTTCCAGATTCTATTTTTTCCAAATATGCGTTTACATTCATGTCTTGAAACGTTTTATTACTATATATATATATATATATATATATGTGTATGTGCGTATGTATATGTGTGTGTATGTGTGTGTGTGCGCGTGTGTGTGCGTGCGTGGTGTGTGTGTGTGTGTGTGGTGTGTGTGCGAATGGTTAACTTGTAAGTAACTTGTAAGACGAATGGTTAACTTGTAAGAACTTGCAAGTCAAATGGATAACTTGTAAGAACTTGCAAGTTTTTGGACGAAAAACTTGCAAGGCGATGCATCGCCTTGTAAGTTTCTGCCAGAAACTTGCGAGTTCTTACAAGATAACCATTCGGCCTCGACCCGGGGACGCATATATGGCGATGTCTGAACTTGTCGGTAAGCAACTTCTGATTTTGTTGACTTTGACTCTGTGTGTTTCCATTAAAAATTGTCCACGTTTTCTCAATTTGTTTCGTCTCTAAATCATTTTATGAGAGATCTTGCAAAAGTTGTAACAAAAACACGGTCTATTGAACGAACGTAATATCTCTAAATAAAAGTTTATGGTATTGAATCCTCAGTAACTTTTTGTTTAAAGTGAGTTATTTTAAAATTTTGAATTTTGTCTGCAGATGTTTCATTTGTCTGTAGTTTTGTCACAGTATGAGGATTGATGGCTGTCAAGAATTTCAGAAACCAAAATAAATGACACTGTTCAGTACCCTCAGGTCAGAGCCAAGATTTTATCTGACTGCACAATAATAGTTTTCAAAAATGTGAAATTTGATTTTTGACCACTTTTTCTTGTCTTTCCATTTCATCTCATTTATTAAAGCTTGCATGAGTGAACTTGGTTTCCTTTTTCTTCTGAGAGTTTATAATCCTTTTGAATTTAACGCCATTTAATTTCGAAAAAAATGGAGAGATTTGTGTTCATTTGGATTTACAATCATTTGGTCTCTGGGTTGAATTTGGTTGTTCTCAAAAAGACTAATCATTTTTTCTGATCGCTTACAAGACGAAATTAAACTTTTTGAATGTTGAAGTGAAACTTGTTGAAGTAAAATTTTTAAGTTTTAAAGAATTGAATTTAATTTTTTTCTTTATGTTTGTCAAAGATTAATTAATGAAAGATCCAATAGGTTGCTGTAGTGTTATGAAGGACAATTTTGAATTGTAGGGGATCGTAGTTTATGCTTTTTATGACTTAACACCACTTTAAAAAAATAAAGTGAAATTGGTGTTCTGACTGTTTTGATTTTTTGTCTTTCCCTTTGAATATCATCTAAAAAAAGTTCTTAGTCTGCAATGACACAAATCTGAATCTTCTTTATTCATTCAAAAACTATTCGTTGACATAAATTTATGCTATTTTGGTTCAAAAATGGGGAATTTGGGCAGTTTTGCCTGCATTTGGTTTTTAAGTCATTTGTACTTTTGTTGAAAGTTGCTTGTTTACAATTCTACATATCAGTTGTTTTGATTGATGATAGGTTGGCTTTTTGATGAGGCATTATTAAAAATTCTGATTAAATCTAATTGACAGCGAATAGTTTTTGAATTTTGATTCAAAAATAATAGAAAAAATTTTGAAAATTTTTTTGCCCTTCAATATTATTTTGTCGACCCGCAAAATCATCTCATTAGTATGACGTCCCACATTATTAAAACTGAAATTTTTGCGCTCACTTTCAGTGGTCCAACAAACATAGCACAAAATTTTACAATGAAAAAGGAATTTTATTTAGGATTTTTTGTGTTTCTGATTTTTGCATGTGTATTTGGGTGCCATATGAGCTGATCAACCATTTTGTAGAAAAATAGCTGTATAAATTTCCAAACATGACTATCCTCAATCGTGACTTAGCTCATGCTTATAAACCTTGTTCAACCTCTACTTGATATTCATCAGACTTTAAATTCTAAATTTAATTTTAATTTTGAGAGCAGACGTATTTTTTACTCTTCGGCACTCACTCATATGTCTTAAAAGAGAATTTAAATTCTATATGAAATTTTTAATTATATTACTTGCCTATTACTTTACATGTTGAGATTCAGTTTGAAATAGTGATTGATCCAAAATTTTGGATCCAATTTTTATTTGTTTTTTTTTGGTAAAATTAGTTGTCCACTTGTTAAATTTAGACAAGATTGTGGAACAGCCAGGTCGGTAAATGCTCTGCCATTGCAAAATAGCGAGCCTCATTGTTTATTGAACCGTTAAACTAAACTTCCAAATAGCGAAATGTGATCAAAAGTGTAACCAGTTGCAGCTGGCTTAAGAGTGTTCCACACAGTAATAATCCTAGTTGCAATTGTACAAAACTTTTAACTGACAATTTCTCAATCCATATGCTTTTCCACGAAGCTGTTAACTCCAAAGCTTTAAAAACTAACTATGGTCAAACGTATAGCCAGTTTCAGCTTGAAAAACAGCTTCAAGTAAAAAATTTCTTCAATTACTATATATATGCGTTGTGCGTTCAAATTTGCATGGTCTTGAAAAATCGAAAAACGCACGTCATGAACACGCATAAGTCTGGCCATGAACCACTGTTTTTTTTTTCATCTTTGTTAGTTTAAGCATTGTTTCATTCTACCATATCTTCAAAAATTGGTGTTGTTGATACGGTTTCTACAACCAGAATGCAAATATTGGAACTGTCTAACAAATTTTTCTCCTTACACGTAAATTTTAGTACATTAAAAAACAAATAATTACGTATACGGAGGAAATTTTGTTAGGCACTTTCGATATTTGTGTTCTACCCGGGTCGAGGCCGAATGGTTATCTTGTAAGAACTTGCAAGTTTCTGGCAGAAACTTACAAGGCGATGCATCGCCTTGCAAGTTTTTCTTCCAAAAACTTGCAAGTTCTTACAAGTTAACCATATGACTTACAAATTCTTACAAGTTAACCTTTCGACTTACAGGGCGCTCAGAAGTTAACCATTCGACTTACAAGTTAACCATTCGCACACACACACACACACACACACACACACACACACACACACACACACACACACACACACACACACACACACACACACACACACGCGCGCAAACCGTGAAAAAAAGCGTTGCAAGAATTGAATGTAAACGGATGTTTGGAAATCATAGAATACGGAAAATTTGGAATTTAAATTATAAAAAAAATATATAACAATGAAAGGCCACTAAAATATTTTGTGAAAATGCTGACGTGTGGATTTAAAAATTAAATAAAAGTCAATATTTTGGGAAAATTTTCAAAAAAGCAATTGCTGAGAAGCTAATTGAGATCTACGGTTTTTTAATGGAATTGCAAAAGGATCTCCCTTGAATTGATAAATTCAAAAAGTAACTATTTTGTCTTATTAGGCCGAATTGTATTATGTTTTCCAAACAGAGCAACTAACTCCTACGCGCTTTCTACGTTAGATGACTGAAAGTTAAATTGAATTAACCAATAAGAGTTGTGCTCGACCGGAACGAACTTGCAAAAATATTTCAAGTTCGCCA
>NW_027449523.1:7500-14929 GCF_964194025.1 Convolutriloba macropyga | reverse complement strand
CCGAGCTAACTCAAGCTAACTCAAGGTAGCTAAAGCTAGTTCAAGCTAACTCAAGCTAGCTAAAGCTAAGACAAGCTAACTCAAGCTAACTCAAGCTAACTCAAGCTAACTCAAGCTAACTAAAGCTAGTTCAAGCTAACTCAAGCTAGCTAAAGCTAACTCAAGCTAACTCAAGCTAACTCAAGCTAGCTCAAGCTAACTCAAGCTAGTTCAAGCTAACTCAAGCTAGCTAAAGCTAACTCAAGCTAACTCAAGCTAACTCAAGCTAACTCAAGCTAGCTAAAGCTAACTCAAGCTAACTCAAGCTAACCCGAGCTAACTCAAGCTAGCTCAAGCTAACCCAAGCTAGCTAAAGCTAACTCAAGCTAACTCAAGCTAATTCAAGCTAACTCAAGCTAACTCAAGCTAACTCAAGCTAACTCAAGCTAGCTAAAGCTAACTCAAGCTAACTCAAGCTAACTCAAGCTAACCCGAGCTAACTCAAGCTAACTCAAGGTAGCTAAAGCTAGTTCAAGCTAACTCAAGCTAGCTAAAGCTAAGACAAGCTAACTCAAGCTAACTCAAGCTAACTCAAGCTAACTCAAGCTAACTCAAGCTAACTCAAGCTAGTTCAAGCTAACTCAAGCTAACTCAAGCTAACTCAAGCTAGCTAAAGCTAACTCAAGCTAACTCAAGCTAACTCAAGCTAACCCGAGCTAACTCAAGCTAACTCAAGGTAGCTAAAGCTAGTTCAAGCTAGCTCAAGCTAGCTAAAGCTAAGACAAGCTAACTCAAGCTAACTCAAGCTAACTCAAGCTAACTCAAGCTAGTTCAAGCTAACTCAAGCTAGCTAAAGCTAACTCAAGCTAACTCAAGCTAACTCAAGCTAGCTCAAGCTAACTCAAGCTAGTTCAAGCTAACTCAAGCTAGCTAAAGCTAACTCAAGCTAACTCAAGCTAACTCAAGCTAGCTCAAGCTAACTCAAGCTAACTCAAGCTAACTCAAGCTAACCCGAGCTAACTCAAGCTAACTCAAGGTAGCTAAAGCTAGTTCAAGCTAGCTCAAGCTAGCTAAAGCTAAGACAAGCTAACTCAAGCTAACTCAAGCTAACTCAAGCTAACTCAAGCTAGTTCAAGCTAACTCAAGCTAGCTAAAGCTAACTCAAGCTAACTCAAGCTAACTCAAGCTAGCTCAAGCTAACTCAAGCTAGTTCAAGCTAACTCAAGCTAGCTAAAGCTAACTCAAGCTAACTCAAGCTAACTCAAGCTAGCTCAAGCTAACTCAAGCTAGTTCAAGCTAACTCAAGCTAGCTAAAGCTAACTCAAGCTAACTCAAGCTAACTCAAGCTAACTCAAGCTAGCTAAAGCTAACTCAAGCTAACTCAAGCTAACCCGAGCTAACTCAAGCTAGCTCAAGCTAACCCAAGCTAGCTAAAGCTAACTCAAGCTAACTCAAGCTAATTCAAGCTAACTCAAGCTAACTCAAGCTAACTCAAGCTAACTCAAGCTAGCTAAAGCTAACTCAAGCTAACTCAAGCTAACTCAAGCTAACCCGAGCTAACTCAAGCTAACTCAAGGTAGCTAAAGCTAGTTCAAGCTAACTCAAGCTAGCTAAAGCTAAGACAAGCTAACTCAAGCTAACTCAAGCTAACTCAAGCTAACTCAAGCTAACTCAAGCTAGTTCAAGCTAACTCAAGCTAACTCAAGCTAACTCAAGCTAGCTAAAGCTAACTCAAGCTAACTCAAGCTAACTCAAGCTAACCCGAGCTAACTCAAGCTAACTCAAGGTAGCTAAAGCTAGTTCAAGCTAGCTCAAGCTAGCTAAAGCTAAGACAAGCTAACTCAAGCTAACTCAAGCTAACTCAAGCTAGTTCAAGCTAACTCAAGCTAGCTAAAGCTAACTCAAGCTAACTCAAGCTAACTCAAGCTAGCTCAAGCTAACTCAAGCTAGTTCAAGCTAACTCAAGCTAGCTAAAGCTAACTCAAGCTAACTCAAGCTAACTCAAGCTAACTCAAGCTAGCTAAAGCTAACTCAAGCTAACTCAAGCTAACCCGAGCTAACTCAAGCTAGCTCAAGCTAACCCAAGCTAGCTAAAGCTAACTCAAGCTAACTCAAGCTAATTCAAGCTAACTCAAGCTAACTCAAGCTAACTCAAGCTAACTCAAGCTAGCTAAAGCTAACTCAAGCTAACTCAAGCTAACTCAAGCTAACCCGAGCTAACTCAAGCTAACTCAAGGTAGCTAAAGCTAGTTCAAGCTAACTCAAGCTAGCTAAAGCTAAGACAAGCTAACTCAAGCTAACTCAAGCTAACTCAAGCTAACTCAAGCTAACTCAAGCTAACTCAAGCTAGCTAAAGCTAACTCAAGCTAACTCAAGCTAACTCAAGCTAACCCGAGCTAACTCAAGCTAACTCAAGGTAGCTAAAGCTAGTTCAAGCTAACTCAAGCTAGCTAAAGCTAAGACAAGCTAACTCAAGCTAACTCAAGCTAACTCAAGCTAACTCAAGCTAACTAAAGCTAGTTCAAGCTAACTCAAGCTAGCTAAAGCTAACTCAAGCTAACTCAAGCTAACTCAAGCTAGCTCAAGCTAACTCAAGCTAGTTCAAGCTAACTCAAGCTAGCTAAAGCTAACTCAAGCTAACTCAAGCTAACTCAAGCTAACTCAAGCTAGCTAAAGCTAACTCAAGCTAACTCAAGCTAACCCGAGCTAACTCAAGCTAGCTCAAGCTAACCCAAGCTAGCTAAAGCTAACTCAAGCTAACTCAAGCTAACTAAAGCTAGTTCAAGCTAACTCAAGCTAGCTAAAGCTAACTCAAGCTAACTCAAGCTAACTCAAGCTAGCTCAAGCTAACTCAAGCTAGTTCAAGCTAACTCAAGCTAGCTAAAGCTAACTCAAGCTAACTCAAGCTAACTCAAGCTAACTCAAGCTAGCTAAAGCTAACTCAAGCTAACTCAAGCTAACCCGAGCTAACTCAAGCTAGCTCAAGCTAACCCAAGCTAGCTAAAGCTAACTCAAGCTAACTCAAGCTAATTCAAGCTAACTCAAGCTAACTCAAGCTAACTCAAGCTAACTCAAGCTAGCTAAAGCTAACTCAAGCTAACTCAAGCTAACTCAAGCTAACCCGAGCTAACTCAAGCTAACTCAAGGTAGCTAAAGCTAGTTCAAGCTAACTCAAGCTAGCTAAAGCTAAGACAAGCTAACTCAAGCTAACTCAAGCTAACTCAAGCTAACTCAAGCTAACTCAAGCTAACTCAAGCTAGCTAAAGCTAACTCAAGCTAACTCAAGCTAACTCAAGCTAACCCGAGCTAACTCAAGCTAACTCAAGGTAGCTAAAGCTAGTTCAAGCTAACTCAAGCTAGCTAAAGCTAAGACAAGCTAACTCAAGCTAACTCAAGCTAACTCAAGCTAACTCAAGCTAACTAAAGCTAGTTCAAGCTAACTCAAGCTAGCTAAAGCTAACTCAAGCTAACTCAAGCTAACTCAAGCTAGCTCAAGCTAACTCAAGCTAGTTCAAGCTAACTCAAGCTAGCTAAAGCTAACTCAAGCTAACTCAAGCTAACTCAAGCTAACTCAAGCTAGCTAAAGCTAACTCAAGCTAACTCAAGCTAACCCGAGCTAACTCAAGCTAGCTCAAGCTAACCCAAGCTAGCTAAAGCTAACTCAAGCTAACTCAAGCTAATTCAAGCTAACTCAAGCTAACTCAAGCTAACTCAAGCTAACTCAAGCTAGCTAAAGCTAACTCAAGCTAACTCAAGCTAACTCAAGCTAACCCGAGCTAACTCAAGCTAACTCAAGGTAGCTAAAGCTAGTTCAAGCTAACTCAAGCTAGCTAAAGCTAAGACAAGCTAACTCAAGCTAACTCAAGCTAACTCAAGCTAACTCAAGCTAACTCAAGCTAACTCAAGCTAGTTCAAGCTAACTCAAGCTAACTCAAGCTAACTCAAGCTAGCTAAAGCTAACTCAAGCTAACTCAAGCTAACTCAAGCTAACCCGAGCTAACTCAAGCTAACTCAAGGTAGCTAAAGCTAGTTCAAGCTAGCTCAAGCTAGCTAAAGCTAAGACAAGCTAACTCAAGCTAACTCAAGCTAACTCAAGCTAACTCAAGCTAGTTCAAGCTAACTCAAGCTAGCTAAAGCTAACTCAAGCTAACTCAAGCTAACTCAAGCTAGCTCAAGCTAACTCAAGCTAGTTCAAGCTAACTCAAGCTAGCTAAAGCTAACTCAAGCTAACTCAAGCTAACTCAAGCTAGCTCAAGCTAACTCAAGCTAACTCAAGCTAACTCAAGCTAACCCGAGCTAACTCAAGCTAACTCAAGGTAGCTAAAGCTAGTTCAAGCTAGCTCAAGCTAGCTAAAGCTAAGACAAGCTAACTCAAGCTAACTCAAGCTAACTCAAGCTAACTCAAGCTAGTTCAAGCTAACTCAAGCTAGCTAAAGCTAACTCAAGCTAACTCAAGCTAACTCAAGCTAGCTCAAGCTAACTCAAGCTAGTTCAAGCTAACTCAAGCTAGCTAAAGCTAACTCAAGCTAACTCAAGCTAACTCAAGCTAGCTCAAGCTAACTCAAGCTAGTTCAAGCTAACTCAAGCTAGCTAAAGCTAACTCAAGCTAACTCAAGCTAACTCAAGCTAACTCAAGCTAGCTAAAGCTAACTCAAGCTAACTCAAGCTAACCCGAGCTAACTCAAGCTAGCTCAAGCTAACCCAAGCTAGCTAAAGCTAACTCAAGCTAACTCAAGCTAATTCAAGCTAACTCAAGCTAACTCAAGCTAACTCAAGCTAACTCAAGCTAGCTAAAGCTAACTCAAGCTAACTCAAGCTAACTCAAGCTAACCCGAGCTAACTCAAGCTAACTCAAGGTAGCTAAAGCTAGTTCAAGCTAACTCAAGCTAGCTAAAGCTAAGACAAGCTAACTCAAGCTAACTCAAGCTAACTCAAGCTAACTCAAGCTAACTCAAGCTAGTTCAAGCTAACTCAAGCTAACTCAAGCTAACTCAAGCTAGCTAAAGCTAACTCAAGCTAACTCAAGCTAACTCAAGCTAACCCGAGCTAACTCAAGCTAACTCAAGGTAGCTAAAGCTAGTTCAAGCTAGCTCAAGCTAGCTAAAGCTAAGACAAGCTAACTCAAGCTAACTCAAGCTAACTCAAGCTAGTTCAAGCTAACTCAAGCTAGCTAAAGCTAACTCAAGCTAACTCAAGCTAACTCAAGCTAGCTCAAGCTAACTCAAGCTAGTTCAAGCTAACTCAAGCTAGCTAAAGCTAACTCAAGCTAACTCAAGCTAACTCAAGCTAACTCAAGCTAGCTAAAGCTAACTCAAGCTAACTCAAGCTAACCCGAGCTAACTCAAGCTAGCTCAAGCTAACCCAAGCTAGCTAAAGCTAACTCAAGCTAACTCAAGCTAATTCAAGCTAACTCAAGCTAACTCAAGCTAACTCAAGCTAACTCAAGCTAGCTAAAGCTAACTCAAGCTAACTCAAGCTAACTCAAGCTAACCCGAGCTAACTCAAGCTAACTCAAGGTAGCTAAAGCTAGTTCAAGCTAACTCAAGCTAGCTAAAGCTAAGACAAGCTAACTCAAGCTAACTCAAGCTAACTCAAGCTAACTCAAGCTAACTCAAGCTAACTCAAGCTAGTTCAAGCTAACTCAAGCTAACTCAAGCTAACTCAAGCTAGCTAAAGCTAACTCAAGCTAACTCAAGCTAACTCAAGCTAACCCGAGCTAACTCAAGCTAACTCAAGGTAGCTAAAGCTAGTTCAAGCTAACTCAAGCTAGCTAAAGCTAAGACAAGCTAACTCAAGCTAACTCAAGCTAACTCAAGCTAACTCAAGCTAACTAAAGCTAGTTCAAGCTAACTCAAGCTAGCTAAAGCTAACTCAAGCTAACTCAAGCTAACTCAAGCTAGCTCAAGCTAACTCAAGCTAGTTCAAGCTAACTCAAGCTAGCTAAAGCTAACTCAAGCTAACTCAAGCTAACTCAAGCTAACTCAAGCTAGCTAAAGCTAACTCAAGCTAACTCAAGCTAACCCGAGCTAACTCAAGCTAGCTCAAGCTAACCCAAGCTAGCTAAAGCTAACTCAAGCTAACTCAAGCTAATTCAAGCTAACTCAAGCTAACTCAAGCTAACTCAAGCTAACTCAAGCTAGCTAAAGCTAACTCAAGCTAACTCAAGCTAACTCAAGCTAACCCGAGCTAACTCAAGCTAACTCAAGGTAGCTAAAGCTAGTTCAAGCTAACTCAAGCTAGCTAAAGCTAAGACAAGCTAACTCAAGCTAACTCAAGCTAACTCAAGCTAACTCAAGCTAACTCAAGCTAACTCAAGCTAGTTCAAGCTAACTCAAGCTAACTCAAGCTAACTCAAGCTAGCTAAAGCTAACTCAAGCTAACTCAAGCTAACTCAAGCTAACCCGAGCTAACTCAAGCTAACTCAAGGTAGCTAAAGCTAGTTCAAGCTAACTCAAGCTAGCTAAAGCTAAGACAAGCTAACTCAAGCTAACTCAAGCTAACTCAAGCTAACTCAAGCTAACTAAAGCTAGTTCAAGCTAACTCAAGCTAGCTAAAGCTAACTCAAGCTAACTCAAGCTAACTCAAGCTAGCTCAAGCTAACTCAAGCTAGTTCAAGCTAACTCAAGCTAGCTAAAGCTAACTCAAGCTAACTCAAGCTAACTCAAGCTAACTCAAGCTAGCTAAAGCTAACTCAAGCTAACTCAAGCTAACCCGAGCTAACTCAAGCTAGCTCAAGCTAACCCAAGCTAGCTAAAGCTAACTCAAGCTAACTCAAGCTAATTCAAGCTAACTCAAGCTAACTCAAGCTAACTCAAGCTAACTCAAGCTAGCTAAAGCTAACTCAAGCTAACTCAAGCTAACTCAAGCTAACCCGAGCTAACTCAAGCTAACTCAAGGTAGCTAAAGCTAGTTCAAGCTAACTCAAGCTAGCTAAAGCTAAGACAAGCTAACTCAAGCTAACTCAAGCTAACTCAAGCTAACTCAAGCTAACTCAAGCTAGTTCAAGCTAACTTAATGAAGTTAACCCAAGCTAACTTGGGTTAATGAAGTCAAACTCAAGCTAACCCGAGCTAACTCAAGCTAACTCAAGCTAATTCAAGCTAACTCAAGCTAACTCAAGCTAATTCAAGCTAACTCAAGCTAATTCAAGCTAACTCAAGCTAGCTCAAGCTAACTCAAGCTAACCCAAGCTAACTTAAGCTAGCTTAAGCTAATTAAAGCTAATTAAAGCTAACTCAAGCTAACCCAAGCTAACTTAAGCTAGCTCTAGCTGGCTGCCACTGTTAGGCCATTTGGGAGCGCTTTTCTCGCACTCTGATTGGCTGCCACTGTTAGGCCATTTGGGAGCGCTTTTCTCGCACTCTGATTGGCTGCCACTGTTAGGCCATTTGGGAGCGCTTTTCTCGCACTCTGATTGGCTGCCACTGTTAGGCCATTTGGGAGCGCTTTT
>NW_027449523.1:0-2500 GCF_964194025.1 Convolutriloba macropyga | reverse complement strand
AAGCATAGATCACCATCTTTCGGGTCGTGTGCTACTTGCTCTGGATCAGTCATGCAATAAGAGCAAAACCGTCCGTGGTTGCGGGACACCGAATCGGCGCCCTCACCACACAAAGTAGTGCAATTCATAAAAATTACACTGTTCACTTTCATTTCGCGTGTGCGCTTTCAATGAGCGACAACACTTGCAAGCAACTCACACTCCTTGGTCCGTGTTTCAAGACGGGCTGTAGAGAGCATTGAATAGGAAGTTGAGGTCAGACAGGCAATCAAGATCAATTTATCTCATTTTGTTTAGAATCAACAAGAAGAATTCCGAGGAAAACTTCTGCTCGATTCATTAACAAGATTTGCCAAAAGACGACAACTACACTACTCGGTAGCCGAGAATATAATATCAAGGCATTGAGTATGGTAACGCTCACTCCAGTTCCCCTTCAACAGTTTCACGTACTTTTCACTCTCTCTTCAGAGTGCTTTTCAACTTTCCCTCACGGTACTTGTTTACTATCGGTCTCGCTTTATAATTAGCTTTTGGAGAGACATATCTCCAGCTTCGAGTTGCACTTTCAAACAACTCTACTCATAGGAATGAGCCATTATGACTGGTATCGAAAATGACCTTTACAGGATTTTCACCTTCTTTGATGCTACTTTCCAGTAGACATCAGGACAAATTCACCAGTCTAGCATCAAACCATACCGGACACCGAGAAATGTTGCCATTTCTCTTCCCGATGAGCTTTTCCCTGTTCATTCGCCATTACTAAGGGATTCTCAGTTGATTTCTTTTCCTCCCCTTACTGATATGCTTAAGTTAAGGGGGTTCTCTCGCCCAATTCAGGTTATGTAGTTGATTGTCTCTTAATTGGTTCACTGACCAATATGAGACAGAAACCGATTCAGCAGTTTTGTTCGCTACTACTATCAAACACAGGTCGAAGTTTCCATTCAGTCATTAATTCCAACTTTCAAATGTTGTTGTTTCAGCTTTCGCTTACTAGAAGCAACATAATACTCGCTGCAATACAGACCTCGGGAAACCCTCACCGTGAATAAGGTTCACTCACATATTTCACTACATTTTGCGTGGGATTGGAGATGAGGCTACTCGTTCTTGCTCAGTACTAGGCTGAAAATTAACGAAACTTCGTTACAAACGTTCACATGTTGATGTTTCCGCTTTCGCGTACTCGAAACAACATAATACTAGTCTTTGTAATTTAGTTTCATAATTTCAACTGTTCTCATGCAGAATTTTTGCTCATTCTTATCCCAAATTTTGACCTGGCTACTAGTTACACTCCTTGTACTTATTGCAAAATGACCACAAATTTCAACAGCTTTCACATGTTGCTGTTTCGGCTTTCGCTTACTACAGTCAACATAATACTCGTTGCAAAATAAGTGCTCGGCATCTGCAATTTTCCAAAGACGAAGTTTCGCCAGTTCAATTTTCGCTCGCCAATTATGGCTACTAATTCACACGGTACTGAGCTCAACAACATTAAATTTGTTCAGCAAGACTTTCACATGTTGATGTTTTGGCTTTCGCCTACTAGAAGCAACATAATACTCGTCTTGTTAGCTCATTCAATGAGAATAGCTTTTCCCGTTGAGAATTTTTGCCTTCAATTGGCGTTGTAGTGAGTTTGGCTACTCAGATCACCAAATACTTGTGACAATTCGAACCAGAAATGTTTTCAATTTTCACATGCTGATGTTTCGGATTCAACCTACTAGAAGCAGCATAATACTTGTATTCAACAATTTCTGTATCAAATCCCAGTTTTCTCTGGTGCATCTTTGCCAAACTATTCCAAACTGCCTGAGTCTGAATACCAATTACAGGTACTAGTAAATGCACGTTACTAAGGACTATATAGTTCTAGGTTACTGTACACAACGACGTTCACATGTTGATGTTTCAGCTGCCGCTTACTAGAAACAACATAATACTTATCGTGCATACCTTTCCATAACTTGTCCTTTTCAGATGCATTAGTTTCCCTTTGTCTTGGCTTCTACAGTCAGACTGGCTACTAGTAACAGCACAGTACTAATCACATATCGTTCTACAGTTTGCAGACAACTTTCACATGTTGATGTTTCAGCTTTCGCCTACTAGAAACAACATAATACTCGCTGTATACATTTGTAGTTCTCTATGTAACTTTCATGTGAAGAAGTTTCGCCAGTCTTTTTGACTGTCTCAAATCTGAGTCATGCTTAGGCTACTAGTTGCTTCATAGTACTTATCGCCTCGAGATCATTGAACAAAACTTGATTTTCACATGTTGCTGTTTCAGCTTCCGCTTACTAGAAACAACATAATACTAGTCTCATTAAGTTCCGTCTCTTTGCAATTTTCTTATGAAGAAAATTCGCCATCACAATGACTCCAGCAGTTCTTGATCAAGGAATGCAATCATTGATCAGAATGCTATTATTTGAATCGGTTCTGCTTTAAGTGTTCCAATTTTATTGGAAGCACCAACAAT
>NW_027449522.1:47500-60000 GCF_964194025.1 Convolutriloba macropyga | reverse complement strand
TTTTCCCTGTTCATTCGCCATTACTAAGGGATTCTCAGTTGATTTCTTTTCCTCCCCTTACTGATATGCTTAAGTTAAGGGGGTTCTCTCGCCCAATTCAGGTTATGTAGTTGATTGTCTCTTAATTGGTTCACTGACCAATATGAGACAGAAACCGATTCAGCAGTTTTGTTCGCTACTACTATCAAACACAGGTCGAAGTTTCCATTCAGTCATTAATTCCAACTTTCAAATGTTGTTGTTTCAGCTTTCGCTTACTAGAAGCAACATAATACTCGCTGCAATACAGACCTCGGGAAACCCTCACCGTGAATAAGGTTCACTCACATATTTCACTACATTTTGCGTGGGATTGGAGATGAGGCTACTCGTTCTTGCTCAGTACTAGGCTGAAAATTAACGAAACTTCGTTACAAACGTTCACATGTTGATGTTTCCGCTTTCGCGTACTCGAAACAACATAATACTAGTCTTTGTAATTTAGTTTCATAATTTCAACTGTTCTCATGCAGAATTTTTGCTCATTCTTATCCCAAATTTTGACCTGGCTACTAGTTACACTCCTTGTACTTATTGCAAAATGACCACAAATTTCAACAGCTTTCACATGTTGCTGTTTCGGCTTTCGCTTACTACAGTCAACATAATACTCGTTGCAAAATAAGTGCTCGGCATCTGCAATTTTCCAAAGACGAAGTTTCGCCAGTTCAATTTTCGCTCGACAATTATGGCTACTAATTCACACGGTACTGAGCTCAACAACATTAAATTTGTTCAGCAAGACTTTCACATGTTGATGTTTTGGCTTTCGCCTACTAGAAGCAACATAATACTCGTCTTGTTAGCTCATTCAATGAGAATAGCTTTTCCCGTTGAGAATTTTTGCCTTCAATTGGCGTTGTAGTGAGTTTGGCTACTCAGATCACCAAATACTTGTGACAATTCGAACCAGAAATGTTTTCAATTTTCACATGCTGATGTTTCGGATTCAACCTACTAGAAGCAGCATAATACTTGTATTCAACAATTTCTGTATCAAATCCCAGTTTTCTCTGGTGCATCTTTGCCAAACTATTCCAAACTGCCTGAGTCTGAATACCAATTACAGGTACTAGTAAATGCACGTTACTAAGGACTATATAGTTCTAGGTTACTGTACACAACGACGTTCACATGTTGATGTTTCAGCTGCCGCTTACTAGAAACAACATAATACTTATCGTGCATACCTTTCCATAACTTGTCCTTTTCAGATGCATTAGTTTCCCTTTGTCTTGGCTTCTACAGTCAGACTGGCTACTAGTAACAGCACAGTACTAATCACATATCGTTCTACAGTTTGCAGACAACTTTCACATGTTGATGTTTCAGCTTTCGCCTACTAGAAACAACATAATACTCGCTGTATACATTTGTAGTTCTCTATGTAACTTTCATGTGAAGAAGTTTCGCCAGTCTTTTTGACTGTCTCAAATCTGAGTCATGCTTAGGCTACTAGTTGCTTCATAGTACTTATCGCCTCGAGATCATTGAACAAAACTTGATTTTCACATGTTGCTGTTTCAGCTTCCGCTTACTAGAAACAACATAATACTAGTCTCATTAAGTTCCGTCTCTTTGCAATTTTCTTATGAAGAAAATTCGCCATCACAATGACTCCAGCAGTTCTTGATCAAGGAATGCAATCATTGATCAGAATGCTATTATTTGAATCGGTTCTGCTTTAAGTGTTCCAATTTTATTGGAAGCACCAACAATAGAACATCAATGTGTTCAATCGAGAGTTATATAACCCTGAATCGGACGCAGTCAACAGCCGAAGCCGAGACCGCCTTTTGCGTTAGAGAGGTCGGTAAACAAATCTTGCGATTCATACCGAATTAACACATATAGCTGTGCTCCTCTTCGTAAAGCGAGCCAAGTGATCCCCTGTTGAAGGATGTATTTGGACCAATCTAGTAGCATTTGGTTTCCAACAAGCTCTCCCAAGTTAGCTTACTTATTGGGCTTTTCAACCAATTCGGTTGGCTACAAGCATCATCAAAGTACTAGCCACAGTTTGATCGCAAAATTCTACGACTTTCACATGTTGATGTTTCGGCTTGCGCTTAGCCTACTATAAGCAACATAATACTAGTCATATCATAGAGCGTGATCAGCTTGTGACGTTCTCATGATGAAGTTTCACCAACAGTGTCTCACTTCGAGCTTAAATCCAGCTACTAGTAACTACACAGTACTGACTGCAACGATAACTTTTATCTATACCTTTCACATGCTGCGCTTTCGGCCAGGGCCTACTAACGTCAACATAATACTCGATATAAACTTTTGTTCATGATGCAGCTTCCCCATGCAGAAGTTTCGCCTTCAAATGCTCTCTTGGCCATATGACGTAAGAAAAGGTTACTAGTAACATCACAGTACTAGCCACAGTTTGATTGCAAAATTCTACGACTTTCACATGTTGATGTTTCGGCTTGCGCTTAGCCTACTAGAAGCAACATAATACTAGTCATATCATAGAGCGTGATCAGCTTGTGACGTTCTCATGATGAAGTTTCACCAACAGTGTCTCATTTCGAGCTTAAATCCAGCTACTAGTAACTACACAGTACTGACTGCAACGCTAACTTTTATCTATACCTTTCACATGCTGCGCTTTCGGCCAGGGCCTACTAACGTCAACATAATACTCGATATAAACTTTTGTTCATGATGCAGCTTCCCCATGCAGAAGTTTCGCCTTCAAATGCTCTCTTGGCCATATGACGTAACACAAGGTTACTAGTAACATCACAGTACTAGCCACAATTTGATCGCAAAATTCTACGACTTTCACATGTTGATGTTTCGGCTTGCGCTTAGCCTACTAGAAGCAACATAATACTAGTCATATCATGGAGCGTGATCAGCTTGTGACGTTCTCATGATGAAGTTTCACCAACAGTGTCTCATTTCGAGCTTAAATCCAGCTACTAGTAACTACACAGTACTGACTGCAACGATAACTTTTATCTATACCTTTCACATGCTGCGCTTTCGGCCAGGGCCTACTAATGTCAACATAATACTCGATATAAACTTTTGTTCATGATGCAGCTTCCCCATGCAGAAGTTTCGCCTTCAAATGCTCTCTTGGCCATATGACGTAACACAAGGTTACTAGTAACATCACAGTACTAGCCACAATTTGATCGCAAAATTCTACGACTTTCACATGTTGATGTTTCGGCTTGCGCTTAGCCTACTAGAAGCAACATAATACTAGTCATATCATAGAGCTTGATCAGCTTGTGACATTCTCATGATGAAGTTTCACCAACAGTGTCTCATTTTGAGCTTAAATCCAGCTACTAGTAACTACACAGTACTGACTGCAACAATAACTTTTATCTATACCTTTCACATGCTGCGTTTTCGGCCAAGGCCTACTAACGTCAACATAATACTCGATATAAAATTTTGATCATGATGCAGCTTTCCCATGCAGAAGTTTCGCCTTCAAATGCTCTCTTGGCCATATGACGGAACACCAGGTTACTAGTAACATCACAGTACTAGCCACAGTTTGATTGCAAAATTCTACGACTTTCACATGTTGATGTTTCGGCTTGCGCTTAGCCTACTAGAAGCAACATAATACTAGTCATATCATAGAGCGTGATCAGCTTGTGACGTTCTCATGATGAAGTTTCACCAATAGTGTTTCATTCGAATTGGTTCTGCTTTAAGCTCTCCAATTGTTTTGGATGAACCAGTTTTGCCCTTCGAAGCCACTTTTGTGAGCTTTTGTGGGTCTTTACCAAGAGGATATACCTCAAGGCCTCTTTCAATTCCTTTAAGTTCTTTCAACTCCTTTACAGTTTCTAGGTTCACATAGCTGCAAACCTTATTTCTAGTTTTAAGTCTGGCCAACTTGGGGAGAGTTGGTGCAGACCGTGACCAATTCTAGTAGGATGCCACAACAAGAATGTGATCAACTTAGCTTGTCGATGAACCTGCCCCACATTCAAACAACTCTATCGCCTTTTCCTCGTATAGTTATATGCGAGGGCCTCTCATAGAGAGCGCTGTTAGCAACCTTTTCCACATAGACGATAAAGTTGTGAGTGTTTTGCACATGGCTGTTGTCATCACCACGTGACGAGTCAACTCAGCTTGACTCTCTACACTCCGACAAGCTTTGCACATACGCCTTTAGTTCAGTATGTGTCTTTAATCTGACTCCGGTGCCTCAAGCCGGAAAAATTGTCAGATTATGATCATTATCGGTTAGTCATCCCGATGCAAGATCGTATCGTACTGTCTTTGTCTACCTCCAGATTCCGAAGAACAGGAGGAGACTCTCCCAGACCTACATATCTGGGAGAATGTTCAGAGGGCGAGAAGCTGTGGATTACTCTCCCCTAAGAACTGACTAAACTTTACCCTCGTCCAAGGTAAGTTTATTTTAGCTAGCCTTCTATGTAAAGGATCTGAGGCTAAGCTGTGTTTTTTCGAGCCTTTGGCTCGGAGCAAGTTCAGTGGGCGCCCCGAGTAGCTCAACTCTTTCCCACTGAACAGCGCAACGCTCTGTCACTCGCTGGGATTTTTGCGTGTCGGTTCTAACCACGCGACTTGTGGACCTTTTTAGGCCTTTCTCATTCACAAGTCTATAGCTGGGCTTCTATAACCCAGCTTCTGAGATCTAGATAGCTGCAGTTCTGCTAGGCTGCTTTTGCTAACTAGTCTCCCTTTAAGCAGTCCCTTGCCATGACTGCTGAACTATGTATCCACACAAGTAGTTTTTGAGCTCGATACATAATTCGAGATTGGTTGCCAAGCAATCTCTAGCGACAGAGCGTCATGCGCACTACAGACATGGCCTCTACCAGCAGCCATGCCCGAAGGAATCAATCACTGATCCTTCCGCAGGTTCCCCTACGGAAACCTTGTTACGACTTTTACTTCCTCTAGACAATTAAGCTCGATCCGCTTCATCCCGTTGCCGGAGACCGAAGTCCCAACAGTAGGAATTTGCAATTCTTGCTTAACTATCCAATCAGTAGTAGCGACGGGCGGTGTGTACAAAGGGCAGGGACGTAATCCCTATGAGTTGTTGACTCATAAGTACCAGGAATTCCTGGTTCACGTCTGCAAGTTACAACAGACGATCCCCTTGAAGCGCTGTACTTTTCTCTGATTGCCCAGTCCATTTCGGACCAAGGGCTGAGTACTCAATCTAAAAGTACACAGTGTAGCGCGCGTGCAGTCCAGAACATCTAAGGGCATCACAGACCTGTTATAGCCTCACTTCATCTGCGGTATTTAATTCCGCATAGTTCCTCTAAGAAGTGTTTGAATTCACATATAGTGAATTTCATTATTTAGATGGAGAAGATCTCGTTCGTTATCGGAATTAACCAGACAGATCACTCCACTAACTAAGAACGGCCATGCACCACCGCCCATATAATCATGAAAGATATTCAATCTGTCAATCCTTAAGATGTCTGGACCGGGTGAGTTTTCCCGTGTTGAGTCAAATTAAGCCGCAGGCTCCACTCCTGGTGGTGCCCTTCCGTCAATTCCTTTAAGTTTCGATTTTGCAACCATACTTCCCCCGGAACCAATAAACTTTGGTTTCCCGGTTAATCTCTTGCCAAGTCAAGATCGACTTTGACAAATTGTAGGTTGGTATAGTTTATGGTCAGAATTACGAGGGTATCTAATCCTCTTCAATACTCTGACTTTCGTTCTTGATTAATGAAAACATTCTTGGCAAATGCTTTCGCAGTAGTTTGTCTTGCCACGATCCAAGAATTTCACCTCTAACGTAGCAATACAAATGCCCCCGTCTGTTCCTTTCAATCATTACCGCACTCAGCCAACCGGCATCAATCGAGTAGCGGGTCATTCTCCATTATTCCATGCTTTATTATTCGATCCCAAAGGATGCTTTGAACACTCTAATTTTCTCAGGGTGAAAACACCGTTTCCACAGTTCGTCACATTTAAGTGCAAACTATTTCTTCGATGCGAAGGATGAGCGGAACGAGTCAACAGATTTAACTGAAGACCATGTTGCCGTTCTACTCAAACAGATCCAACTATGAGCTTTTTAAACGCAGCAACTATTGCATACGCTTGTAGAGGCTGGTATTACCGCGGCTGCTGGCACCAGACTTGCCCTCTACTCGTTCATCAATGGAGCTTTTAAGTCCATTCCATTCTGATTACAAACCATAAAGGTTCATATCATTATTTCTAGTCACTACCTCCTCGTGCGGAGAGTGGGTAATTTGCGTGCCTGCTGCCTTCCTTGGATGTGGTAGCCGTTTCTAAGGCTCCCTCTCCGGAATCGAACCCTGATTCCCCGTTACCCGTCACAACCATGGTAGTCCGTTACACTACCATCATAGGTTGATAGGTCAGAAATTCGGAAGTTCCGTCCCCAAGCCGAAGCTATCTGGGATCTTTCAGTTACTAGGACTCATCACGGGATGTGTCTGTACTTAGCAAATCACCCGGTGTAGTCTTGTAAAAGTCTCCGACAGTGTCGGACAATCAGCATGCATTAGCTGCAGGGTTACCGCAGTTATTCATTTAGCTTGCAAATCAACTAATAGATAGTAACTGATTTAATGAGCCATTCGCGGTTCCACTTTTTCAAGCTTCGCTTGCACATGCATGGCTTAGTCTTTCAGACAAGCATATGGCAACTGACAGGATCAATCAGTTTAATTGTACTTTGAACAATCTTTCGATTTGTTCGAATTTAGAAAGACATAGCCTTGCGGCCTCGTCAATCTTGCTTTGAGCTTTTTAAATCACGAAGAGTTTCAATGCATGCTTTGGCATGGCTACTAGTTACTACACAGTACTCTACACACTTAGAGTTACCCACGATTACACATTTCACATGCTGATGTTTCGGCTCGCGCGTACTAGAAACAGCATAATACTATGTGTACTGGTAGATAGCGCTCTGTGAGCATTTCCCATGAGCAGGTTTTGCCCTCCAAATCTCTGTTCTACTGTTACCAATACCGGCTAACAACTGTATCATACTAGGGAGAATTGACTCATGATTTAAAAACCAGATGTTCACATGTCGATGTTTCGGCTCTCGCCTACTAGAAACAACATAATACTAGTCTGTTAAAAATCTCAATCACGCCGCCTCTTCAGATACAGAAGTTTTACCTTTTATTGGTTAGAGAACAGCTTTCCAGCTGTCGACATGGTTACTAGTAACAACACCGTACTCAACACAAAAACTTTTCAACTTCACAACTTTCACATGCTGATGTTTCTGCTTTCGCATACTAGAAACAGCATAATACTTATTGTTTTGTCAAGTAATTTGTGTGTCTTTCCCATGTGAAGTTTCACCGGTCAACAATGTTTCCCTGACCAATTACGGCTACTAGTAGCTGTATAATACTAGGGAAAATGATTGAGGATTTAATATCAGATTTTCACATGTTGATGTTTCGGCTTTCGCCTACTAGAAACAACATAATACTAGTCTGCTAAGAAATCTCGCTCAAATTGCCTTTTCACATACAGAAGTTTCACCTTCTATTGGTTAGAGAACAGTTCTCAGCTGTCGACATGGTTACTAGTAACAACATCGTACTCAACACAAAAATTCTTCAACTTCACAACTTTCACATGCTGATGTTTCTGCTTTCGCGTACTAGAAACAGCATAATACTTATTGCTTTGTCAAGAAGTGTGTGTGTCTTTCCCATGCGAAAGTTTCACCGGTCAGCAATAATTGCCGTGTCCAATTAAGGTTACTCATAGCTGTATAATACTAGGGAAAATGATTGAGGATTTAATATCAGATTTTCACATGTTGATGTTTCGGCTTTCGCCTACTAGAAACAACATAATACTAGTCTGCTAATAAATCTCGCTCAAATTGCCTTTTCACATACAGAAGTTTCACCTCTTCTTGGTCACTGTACAGATGATGCTGTCTGTTCTTTATTTGGTTCTGCTTATTATAAGGAGGGGCATCACTCCTTCCTCCTTGGTTTGCATGCATTAAGCCTGCTTTGTGAAAAGCGTATCTTTCTAGCTTTTCTTCGCCTTACTCGAGTAGGACGATACAATCCAGACATTAGTCAGTCTTGGTGTAAAGTCACTGAGTATTATTCGGTTCTGCTTTATTCAGCAATATGCTGTATAATTGTTGTAATTTGCGAACATATTTGTTCTCAGTTCCGAACTACTAGCGACGACAGATTACCAGCGGTCATGAGCCATCAAGGTAGTTCTTTGGTGCATCAAGTAGAGAGGTGCCATCAAACAACACTTCCCTAATAATGCTACACACATAGAATTTGCTACAGTGCAGCTTTTTACTTTGCAAAATTTGCGCACAAATTTTGCATAGAATAAATGTTTTATCAAGATTTTTAGATCCCCTCCCTTGAGAGAACGTTACTCCTTTAAGTGAACACCCCGCGGCGTCCTGTTGTTATTGCTTATAACCATTTCGCAAGCCGGAGGCATAATGCACTACGCAAGCCGCTACTTTGGCACAGAGGCACCTAGTTTTACACCCGGGACTTCAGGTGGCCCAGTTTTACACCCAGTACAGCGGTGCCAGTTGGTAACCCGGTGGATCCTCGGAGACCAGACATGATCATAGATCAAACCCGATGTATGCTACTCCTGAACGTATAGTATCTCCACTGTGCAATGAAATTATCGTTCGTTTCGGGCCTTCCTATACGTTCAGCAGACAATCGCTAGGAATTCACCTCGTGACCCGTGGTGACCACACTGGATTTCAAGTTTATTGATTTGGACAGACCTGTCATTTATTTTGCTTTTCAGCTTCAGTTCTGCTCGATCTAGCTTGCCTAAGGCTTGATCTCGCTTTGCTCACCCCTGTAGGAGCCTCTACTAGTACCACTCGGAGTAATGGGGAATCCACCAGACCTAATCGATGAATGCCATCAAACAACAAACATCATACCCGGCTTCATCAGGCATATTTTATTACTTCCGAGAGGTACTTTAGTATCAGATCTTTCTCCATGCCTCTTATGAGGACCCGTCAGACCTTTCGGTTTATCGTTTAGCTTCAGTCCTGCTCGATCTAGCTTTCCCAAGGCTCGATCTAGCTCTATTCGCCCCACTAGAGGGCTCTCTAAGACCCCTCGGTCTTAGTGTTAGCTCCGGTACTGCTCGGTCGTGCTTGCTGAAGGCCCGACCCAGCTTTAGTTAGATTCTCGTACTTTCTCTTGGCCTCTCTAGGAGGACCAGACAGACCTCTCGGTCTATCGTTTAGCTTCAGTCCTGCTCGATCTAGCTTGCCCAAGGCTTGATCAAGCTCTATTCGCCCCGCTAGAGGGCTCTCTAAGACCCCTCGGTCTTAGTGTTATCTTCTGTAATGCCTAACCAAGCTTACTACAGGCCTTGGTCAGGTCTTTATCGGTCACCGATTAGTAACAGACCAATCATAGGGCCTTCCACCCTATCCGGGTTGAGGTCTTTAGTCCAGCCATATTTTGACAAGACACCTCTCCCTAATAATGCCCCACACATAGAATTACTGTCCATGCAGTATTTAACTTGTGTTTTTTTCTAAAATTTGATTTTCACTTTTTGGAGGTTCATTTGCTCCTCTGACACTCTTTCAGCTTCAATCTTACTCGATCTAGCTTTCCCAAGGCTCGATCTAGCTCTATTCGCCCCACTAGAGGGCTCTCTAAGACACTTCGGTCTTAGTGTTAGCTCCGGTCTTGCTCAATCGTGCTTGCTGAAGGCGCGATCAAGCTTTAGTTAGCTTCTCGTACTTCCTCTTGGCCTCTCTAGGAGGACCAGACAGACCTCTCGGTCTATCGTTTAGCTTCAGTCCTGCTCGATCTAGCTTTCCCAAGGCTCGATCTAGCTCTATTCGCCCTGCTAGAGGGCTCTCTAAGACCCCTCGGTCTCAGTGTTAGCTCCGGTACAGCTCGGTCGTGCTTGCTGAAGGCCCGATCAAGCTTTAGTTAGATTCTCGTACTTTCTCTTGGCCTCTCTAGGAGGACCAGACAGACCTCTCGGTCTATCGTTTAGCTTCAGTCCTGCTTGATCTAGCTTTCCCAAGGCTCGATCTAGCTCTATTCGCCCTGCTAGAGGGCTCTCTAAGACCCCTCGGTCTTAGTGTTAGCTCCGGTACAGCTCGGTCGTGCTTGCTGAAGGCCCGATCAAGCTTTAGTTAGCTTCTCGTACTTTCTCTTGGCCTCTCTAGGAGGACCAGACAGACCTCTCGGTCTATCGTTTAGCTTCAGTCCTGCTCGATCTAGCTTTCCCAAGGCTCGATCTAGATCTATTCGCCCTGCTAGAGGGCTCTCTAAGACCCCTCGGTCTTAGTGTTAGCTCCGGTACAGCTCGGTCGTGCTTGCTGAAGGCCTGATCAAGCTTTAGTTAGCTTCTCGTACTTTCTCTTGGCCTCTCTAGGAGGACCAGACAGACCTTTCGGTCTCTTGCTTAGCTTCAGTCCTGCTCGATCTAGCTTTCCCAAGGCTCGATCTAGCTCTATTCGCCCCGCTAGAGGGCTCTCTAAGACCCCTCGGTCTTAGTGTTAACTCCTGTAATGCCTAACCAAGCTTACTACAGGCCTTGGTCAGGTCTTTATCGGTCACCGATTAGTAACAGACCGATCATGGGGCCTTCCACCCTATCCGGGTTGAGGTCTTTAGTCCAGCCATATTTTGACAAGACACCTCCCCCTAATAATGCCCCACACATAGAAATACTGTCCATGCAGTATTTAACTTGTGTTTTTTCTAAAATTTGATTTTCACTTTTTGGAGGTTCATTTGCTCCTCTGACACTCTTTCAGCTTCAATCTTACTCGATCTAGCTTTCCCAAGGCTCGATCTAGCTCTATTCGCCCCACCAGAGGGCTCTCTAAGACACTTCGGTCTTAGTGTTAGCTCCGGTCTTGCTCAATCGTGCTTGCTGAAGGCGCGATCAAGCTTTAGTTAGCTTCTCGTACTTTCTCTTGGCCTCTCTAGGAGGACCAGACAGACCTCTCGGTCTATCGTTTAGCTTCAGTCCTGCTCGATCTAGCTTTCCCAAGGCTCGATCTAGCTCTATTCGCCCCGCTAGAGGGCTCTCTAAGACCCCTCGGTCTTAGTGTTAGCTCCGGTACAGCTCGGTCGTGCTTGCTGAAGGCCCGATCAAGCTTTAGTTGGCTTCTCGTACTTTCTCTTGGCCTCTCTAGGAGGACCAGACAGACCTCTCGGTCTCTTGCTTAGCTTCAGTCCTGCTCGATCTAGCTTGCCCAAGGCTTGATCAAGCTCTATTCGCCCCGCTAGAGGGCTCTCTAAGACCCCTCGGTCTTAGTGTTAGCTCCGGTACAGCTCGGTCGTGCTTGCTGAAGGCCCGATCAAGCTTTAGTTAGCTTCTCGTTTTTTCTCTTGGCCTCTCTAGGAGGACCAGACAGACCTCTCGGTCTATCGTTTAGCTTCAGTCCTGCTCGATCTAGCTTTCCCAAGGCTCGATCTAGCTCTATTCGCCCCGCTAGAGGGCTCTCTAAGACCCCTCGGTCTTAGTGTTAGCTCCGGTACAGCTCGGTCGTGCTTGCTGAAGGCCCGATCAAGCTTTAGTTGGCTTCTCGTACTTTCTCTTGGCCTCTCTAGGAGGACCAGACAGACCTCTCGGTCTATCCTTTAGCTTCAGTCCTGCTCGATCTAGCTTTCCCAAGGCTCGATCTAGCTCTATTCGCCCCGCTAGAGGGCTCTCTAAGACCCCTCGGTCTTAGTGTTATCTCCTGTAATGCCTAACCAAGCTTACTACAGGCCTTGGTCAGGTCTTTATCGGTCACCGATTAGTAACAGACCGATCATAGGGCCTTCCACCCTATCTGGGTTGAGGTCTTTAGTCCAGCCATATTTTGACAAGACACCTCCCCCTAATAATGCCCCACACATAGAATTACTGTTTATGCAGCTTTTCACTTGTGAAATTTTTAATTTTCGCAATTATTATAGAATAAGTGTTTGCGCAGCTTTTCATAGGTCGAGCTCTAGCTAGCTAGCTCAAGCTAGCTAGCTAGCTCAAGCTCAAGCTATCTAGCTCAAGCTCAAGCCAGCTAGCTCAAGCTCAAGCTAGCTAGCTAGCTCAAGCTCAAGCTAGCTAGCTAGCTCAAGCTCAAGCTAGCTAGCTCAAGCTCAAGCTAGCTAGCTCAAGCTCAAGCTAGCTAGCTAGCTCAAGCTCAAGCTCAAGCTAGCTAGCTCAAGCTCAAGCTCAAGCTAGCTAGCTAGCTCAAGCTCAAGCTAGCTAGCTAGCTCAAGCTCAAGCTAGCTAGCTAGCTCAAGCTCAAGCTAGCTAGCTCAAGCTCAAGCTCAAGCTCAAGCTAGCTAGCTAGCTCAAGCTAGCTAGCTAGCTCAAGCTCAAGCTAGCTAGCTAGCTCAAGTTCAAGCTAGCTAGCTAGCTCAAGCTCAAGCTAGCTAGCTAGCTCAAGCTCAAGCTAGCTAGCTCAAGCTCAAGCTAGCTAGCTCAAGCTC
>NW_027449522.1:30000-42500 GCF_964194025.1 Convolutriloba macropyga | reverse complement strand
CTGTCAGTATCAATCAACACCTTTTGTGGTGACTCATGAGCAAGTAGTTAGGCGCCTTAACCCAACTTTTGGTTCATCCCACATCGCCGGTTCTGCTTACCAAAAGCGGCCCACAAAAAGCTTGCATTCATAGTCCAAGTGCAATTAAGTCACAAGGACATCTCACCGATTTATAGTTTGAGAATAGGTGAAGGAAAAATTTTCCCCCATTCCTCTAATCATTCGCTTTAACCGATGAAATTGCTTTGCGAAGATTTTTCAATCTTGCTCAAGCTTTTGCTATCCTGAGGGAAACTTCGGAGGAAACCAGCTACTAGATGGTTCGATTAGTCTTTCGCCCCTATGCTCAGGTCAGACGATCGATTTGCACGTCAGAACCGCTTCGGGCTTCCACCATGGTTTCCCGTGGCTTCGCCCTGCCCAAGCATAGATCACCATCTTTCGGGTCGTGTGCTACTTGCTCTGGATCAGTCATGCAATAAGAGCAAAACCGTCCGTGGTTGCGGGACACCGAATCGGCGCCCTCACCACACAAAGTAGTGCAATTCATAAAAATTACACTGTTCACTTTCATTTCGCGTGTGCGCTTTCAATGAGCGACAACACTTGCAAGCAACTCACACTCCTTGGTCCGTGTTTCAAGACGGGCTGTAGAGAGCATTGAATAGGAAGTTGAGGTCAGACAGGCAATCAAGATCAATTTATCTCATTTTGTTTAGAATCAACAAGAAGAATTCCGAGGAAAACTTCTGCTCGATTCATTAACAAGATTTGCCAAAAGACGACAACTACACTACTCGGTAGCCGAGAATATAATATCAAGGCATTGAGTATGGTAACGCTCACTCCAGTTCCCCTTCAACAGTTTCACGTACTTTTCACTCTCTCTTCAGAGTGCTTTTCAACTTTCCCTCACGGTACTTGTTTACTATCGGTCTCGCTTTATAATTAGCTTTTGGAGAGACATATCTCCAGCTTCGAGTTGCACTTTCAAACAACTCTACTCATAGGAATGAGCCATTATGACTGGTATCGAAAATGACCTTTACAGGATTTTCACCTTCTTTGATGCTACTTTCCAGTAGACATCAGGACAAATTCACCAGTCTAGCATCAAACCATACCGGACACCGAGAAATGTTGCCATTTCTCTTCCCGATGAGCTTTTCCCTGTTCATTCGCCATTACTAAGGGATTCTCAGTTGATTTCTTTTCCTCCCCTTACTGATATGCTTAAGTTAAGGGGGTTCTCTCGCCCAATTCAGGTTATGTAGTTGATTGTCTCTTAATTGGTTCACTGACCAATATGAGACAGAAACCGATTCAGCAGTTTTGTTCGCTACTACTATCAAACACAGGTCGAAGTTTCCATTCAGTCATTAATTCCAACTTTCAAATGTTGTTGTTTCAGCTTTCGCTTACTAGAAGCAACATAATACTCGCTGCAATACAGACCTCGGGAAACCCTCACCGTGAATAAGGTTCACTCACATATTTCACTACATTTTGCGTGGGATTGGAGATGAGGCTACTCGTTCTTGCTCAGTACTAGGCTGAAAATTAACGAAACTTCGTTACAAACGTTCACATGTTGATGTTTCCGCTTTCGCGTACTCGAAACAACATAATACTAGTCTTTGTAATTTAGTTTCATAATTTCAACTGTTCTCATGCAGAATTTTTGCTCATTCTTATCCCAAATTTTGACCTGGCTACTAGTTACACTCCTTGTACTTATTGCAAAATGACCACAAATTTCAACAGCTTTCACATGTTGCTGTTTCGGCTTTCGCTTACTACAGTCAACATAATACTCGTTGCAAAATAAGTGCTCGGCATCTGCAATTTTCCAAAGACGAAGTTTCGCCAGTTCAATTTTCGCTCGCCAATTATGGCTACTAATTCACACGGTACTGAGCTCAACAACATTAAATTTGTTCAGCAAGACTTTCACATGTTGATGTTTTGGCTTTCGCCTACTAGAAGCAACATAATACTCGTCTTGTTAGCTCATTCAATGAGAATAGCTTTTCCCGTTGAGAATTTTTGCCTTCAATTGGCGTTGTAGTGAGTTTGGCTACTCAGATCACCAAATACTTGTGACAATTCGAACCAGAAATGTTTTCAATTTTCACATGCTGATGTTTCGGATTCAACCTACTAGAAGCAGCATAATACTTGTATTCAACAATTTCTGTATCAAATCCCAGTTTTCTCTGGTGCATCTTTGCCAAACTATTCCAAACTGCCTGAGTCTGAATACCAATTACAGGTACTAGTAAATGCACGTTACTAAGGACTATATAGTTCTAGGTTACTGTACACAACGACGTTCACATGTTGATGTTTCAGCTGCCGCTTACTAGAAACAACATAATACTTATCGTGCATACCTTTCCATAACTTGTCCTTTTCAGATGCATTAGTTTCCCTTTGTCTTGGCTTCTACAGTCAGACTGGCTACTAGTAACAGCACAGTACTAATCACATATCGTTCTACAGTTTGCAGACAACTTTCACATGTTGATGTTTCAGCTTTCGCCTACTAGAAACAACATAATACTCGCTGTATACATTTGTAGTTCTCTATGTAACTTTCATGTGAAGAAGTTTCGCCAGTCTTTTTGACTGTCTCAAATCTGAGTCATGCTTAGGCTACTAGTTGCTTCATAGTACTTATCGCCTCGAGATCATTGAACAAAACTTGATTTTCACATGTTGCTGTTTCAGCTTCCGCTTACTAGAAACAACATAATACTAGTCTCATTAAGTTCCGTCTCTTTGCAATTTTCTTATGAAGAAAATTCGCCATCACAATGACTCCAGCAGTTCTTGATCAAGGAATGCAATCATTGATCAGAATGCTATTATTTGAATCGGTTCTGCTTTAAGTGTTCCAATTTTATTGGAAGCACCAACAATAGAACATCAATGTGTTCAATCGAGAGTTATATAACCCTGAATCGGACGCAGTCAACAGCCGAAGCCGAGACCGCCTTTTGCGTTAGAGAGGTCGGTAAACAAATCTTGCGATTCATACCGAATTAACACATATAGCTGTGCTCCTCTTCGTAAAGCGAGCCAAGTGATCCCCTGTTGAAGGATGTATTTGGACCAATCTAGTAGCATTTGGTTTCCAACAAGCTCTCCCAAGTTAGCTTACTTATTGGGCTTTTCAACCAATTCGGTTGGCTACAAGCATCATCAAAGTACTAGCCACAGTTTGATCGCAAAATTCTACGACTTTCACATGTTGATGTTTCGGCTTGCGCTTAGCCTACTATAAGCAACATAATACTAGTCATATCATAGAGCGTGATCAGCTTGTGACGTTCTCATGATGAAGTTTCACCAACAGTGTCTCACTTCGAGCTTAAATCCAGCTACTAGTAACTACACAGTACTGACTGCAACGATAACTTTTATCTATACCTTTCACATGCTGCGCTTTCGGCCAGGGCCTACTAACGTCAACATAATACTCGATATAAACTTTTGTTCATGATGCAGCTTCCCCATGCAGAAGTTTCGCCTTCAAATGCTCTCTTGGCCATATGACGTAAGAAAAGGTTACTAGTAACATCACAGTACTAGCCACAGTTTGATTGCAAAATTCTACGACTTTCACATGTTGATGTTTCGGCTTGCGCTTAGCCTACTAGAAGCAACATAATACTAGTCATATCATAGAGCGTGATCAGCTTGTGACGTTCTCATGATGAAGTTTCACCAACAGTGTCTCATTTCGAGCTTAAATCCAGCTACTAGTAACTACACAGTACTGACTGCAACGCTAACTTTTATCTATACCTTTCACATGCTGCGCTTTCGGCCAGGGCCTACTAACGTCAACATAATACTCGATATAAACTTTTGTTCATGATGCAGCTTCCCCATGCAGAAGTTTCGCCTTCAAATGCTCTCTTGGCCATATGACGTAACACAAGGTTACTAGTAACATCACAGTACTAGCCACAATTTGATCGCAAAATTCTACGACTTTCACATGTTGATGTTTCGGCTTGCGCTTAGCCTACTAGAAGCAACATAATACTAGTCATATCATGGAGCGTGATCAGCTTGTGACGTTCTCATGATGAAGTTTCACCAACAGTGTCTCATTTCGAGCTTAAATCCAGCTACTAGTAACTACACAGTACTGACTGCAACGATAACTTTTATCTATACCTTTCACATGCTGCGCTTTCGGCCAGGGCCTACTAATGTCAACATAATACTCGATATAAACTTTTGTTCATGATGCAGCTTCCCCATGCAGAAGTTTCGCCTTCAAATGCTCTCTTGGCCATATGACGTAACACAAGGTTACTAGTAACATCACAGTACTAGCCACAATTTGATCGCAAAATTCTACGACTTTCACATGTTGATGTTTCGGCTTGCGCTTAGCCTACTAGAAGCAACATAATACTAGTCATATCATAGAGCTTGATCAGCTTGTGACATTCTCATGATGAAGTTTCACCAACAGTGTCTCATTTTGAGCTTAAATCCAGCTACTAGTAACTACACAGTACTGACTGCAACAATAACTTTTATCTATACCTTTCACATGCTGCGTTTTCGGCCAAGGCCTACTAACGTCAACATAATACTCGATATAAAATTTTGATCATGATGCAGCTTTCCCATGCAGAAGTTTCGCCTTCAAATGCTCTCTTGGCCATATGACGGAACACCAGGTTACTAGTAACATCACAGTACTAGCCACAGTTTGATTGCAAAATTCTACGACTTTCACATGTTGATGTTTCGGCTTGCGCTTAGCCTACTAGAAGCAACATAATACTAGTCATATCATAGAGCGTGATCAGCTTGTGACGTTCTCATGATGAAGTTTCACCAATAGTGTTTCATTCGAATTGGTTCTGCTTTAAGCTCTCCAATTGTTTTGGATGAACCAGTTTTGCCCTTCGAAGCCACTTTTGTGAGCTTTTGTGGGTCTTTACCAAGAGGATATACCTCAAGGCCTCTTTCAATTCCTTTAAGTTCTTTCAACTCCTTTACAGTTTCTAGGTTCACATAGCTGCAAACCTTATTTCTAGTTTTAAGTCTGGCCAACTTGGGGAGAGTTGGTGCAGACCGTGACCAATTCTAGTAGGATGCCACAACAAGAATGTGATCAACTTAGCTTGTCGATGAACCTGCCCCACATTCAAACAACTCTATCGCCTTTTCCTCGTATAGTTATATGCGAGGGCCTCTCATAGAGAGCGCTGTTAGCAACCTTTTCCACATAGACGATAAAGTTGTGAGTGTTTTGCACATGGCTGTTGTCATCACCACGTGACGAGTCAACTCAGCTTGACTCTCTACACTCCGACAAGCTTTGCACATACGCCTTTAGTTCAGTATGTGTCTTTAATCTGACTCCGGTGCCTCAAGCCGGAAAAATTGTCAGATTATGATCATTATCGGTTAGTCATCCCGATGCAAGATCGTATCGTACTGTCTTTGTCTACCTCCAGATTCCGAAGAACAGGAGGAGACTCTCCCAGACCTACATATCTGGGAGAATGTTCAGAGGGCGAGAAGCTGTGGATTACTCTCCCCTAAGAACTGACTAAACTTTACCCTCGTCCAAGGTAAGTTTATTTTAGCTAGCCTTCTATGTAAAGGATCTGAGGCTAAGCTGTGTTTTTTCGAGCCTTTGGCTCGGAGCAAGTTCAGTGGGCGCCCCGAGTAGCTCAACTCTTTCCCACTGAACAGCGCAACGCTCTGTCACTCGCTGGGATTTTTGCGTGTCGGTTCTAACCACGCGACTTGTGGACCTTTTTAGGCCTTTCTCATTCACAAGTCTATAGCTGGGCTTCTATAACCCAGCTTCTGAGATCTAGATAGCTGCAGTTCTGCTAGGCTGCTTTTGCTAACTAGTCTCCCTTTAAGCAGTCCCTTGCCATGACTGCTGAACTATGTATCCACACAAGTAGTTTTTGAGCTCGATACATAATTCGAGATTGGTTGCCAAGCAATCTCTAGCGACAGAGCGTCATGCGCACTACAGACATGGCCTCTACCAGCAGCCATGCCCGAAGGAATCAATCACTGATCCTTCCGCAGGTTCCCCTACGGAAACCTTGTTACGACTTTTACTTCCTCTAGACAATTAAGCTCGATCCGCTTCATCCCGTTGCCGGAGACCGAAGTCCCAACAGTAGGAATTTGCAATTCTTGCTTAACTATCCAATCAGTAGTAGCGACGGGCGGTGTGTACAAAGGGCAGGGACGTAATCCCTATGAGTTGTTGACTCATAAGTACCAGGAATTCCTGGTTCACGTCTGCAAGTTACAACAGACGATCCCCTTGAAGCGCTGTACTTTTCTCTGATTGCCCAGTCCATTTCGGACCAAGGGCTGAGTACTCAATCTAAAAGTACACAGTGTAGCGCGCGTGCAGTCCAGAACATCTAAGGGCATCACAGACCTGTTATAGCCTCACTTCATCTGCGGTATTTAATTCCGCATAGTTCCTCTAAGAAGTGTTTGAATTCACATATAGTGAATTTCATTATTTAGATGGAGAAGATCTCGTTCGTTATCGGAATTAACCAGACAGATCACTCCACTAACTAAGAACGGCCATGCACCACCGCCCATATAATCATGAAAGATATTCAATCTGTCAATCCTTAAGATGTCTGGACCGGGTGAGTTTTCCCGTGTTGAGTCAAATTAAGCCGCAGGCTCCACTCCTGGTGGTGCCCTTCCGTCAATTCCTTTAAGTTTCGATTTTGCAACCATACTTCCCCCGGAACCAATAAACTTTGGTTTCCCGGTTAATCTCTTGCCAAGTCAAGATCGACTTTGACAAATTGTAGGTTGGTATAGTTTATGGTCAGAATTACGAGGGTATCTAATCCTCTTCAATACTCTGACTTTCGTTCTTGATTAATGAAAACATTCTTGGCAAATGCTTTCGCAGTAGTTTGTCTTGCCACGATCCAAGAATTTCACCTCTAACGTAGCAATACAAATGCCCCCGTCTGTTCCTTTCAATCATTACCGCACTCAGCCAACCGGCATCAATCGAGTAGCGGGTCATTCTCCATTATTCCATGCTTTATTATTCGATCCCAAAGGATGCTTTGAACACTCTAATTTTCTCAGGGTGAAAACACCGTTTCCACAGTTCGTCACATTTAAGTGCAAACTATTTCTTCGATGCGAAGGATGAGCGGAACGAGTCAACAGATTTAACTGAAGACCATGTTGCCGTTCTACTCAAACAGATCCAACTATGAGCTTTTTAAACGCAGCAACTATTGCATACGCTTGTAGAGGCTGGTATTACCGCGGCTGCTGGCACCAGACTTGCCCTCTACTCGTTCATCAATGGAGCTTTTAAGTCCATTCCATTCTGATTACAAACCATAAAGGTTCATATCATTATTTCTAGTCACTACCTCCTCGTGCGGAGAGTGGGTAATTTGCGTGCCTGCTGCCTTCCTTGGATGTGGTAGCCGTTTCTAAGGCTCCCTCTCCGGAATCGAACCCTGATTCCCCGTTACCCGTCACAACCATGGTAGTCCGTTACACTACCATCATAGGTTGATAGGTCAGAAATTCGGAAGTTCCGTCCCCAAGCCGAAGCTATCTGGGATCTTTCAGTTACTAGGACTCATCACGGGATGTGTCTGTACTTAGCAAATCACCCGGTGTAGTCTTGTAAAAGTCTCCGACAGTGTCGGACAATCAGCATGCATTAGCTGCAGGGTTACCGCAGTTATTCATTTAGCTTGCAAATCAACTAATAGATAGTAACTGATTTAATGAGCCATTCGCGGTTCCACTTTTTCAAGCTTCGCTTGCACATGCATGGCTTAGTCTTTCAGACAAGCATATGGCAACTGACAGGATCAATCAGTTTAATTGTACTTTGAACAATCTTTCGATTTGTTCGAATTTAGAAAGACATAGCCTTGCGGCCTCGTCAATCTTGCTTTGAGCTTTTTAAATCACGAAGAGTTTCAATGCATGCTTTGGCATGGCTACTAGTTACTACACAGTACTCTACACACTTAGAGTTACCCACGATTACACATTTCACATGCTGATGTTTCGGCTCGCGCGTACTAGAAACAGCATAATACTATGTGTACTGGTAGATAGCGCTCTGTGAGCATTTCCCATGAGCAGGTTTTGCCCTCCAAATCTCTGTTCTACTGTTACCAATACCGGCTAACAACTGTATCATACTAGGGAGAATTGACTCATGATTTAAAAACCAGATGTTCACATGTCGATGTTTCGGCTCTCGCCTACTAGAAACAACATAATACTAGTCTGTTAAAAATCTCAATCACGCCGCCTCTTCAGATACAGAAGTTTTACCTTTTATTGGTTAGAGAACAGCTTTCCAGCTGTCGACATGGTTACTAGTAACAACACCGTACTCAACACAAAAACTTTTCAACTTCACAACTTTCACATGCTGATGTTTCTGCTTTCGCATACTAGAAACAGCATAATACTTATTGTTTTGTCAAGTAATTTGTGTGTCTTTCCCATGTGAAGTTTCACCGGTCAACAATGTTTCCCTGACCAATTACGGCTACTAGTAGCTGTATAATACTAGGGAAAATGATTGAGGATTTAATATCAGATTTTCACATGTTGATGTTTCGGCTTTCGCCTACTAGAAACAACATAATACTAGTCTGCTAAGAAATCTCGCTCAAATTGCCTTTTCACATACAGAAGTTTCACCTTCTATTGGTTAGAGAACAGTTCTCAGCTGTCGACATGGTTACTAGTAACAACATCGTACTCAACACAAAAATTCTTCAACTTCACAACTTTCACATGCTGATGTTTCTGCTTTCGCGTACTAGAAACAGCATAATACTTATTGCTTTGTCAAGAAGTGTGTGTGTCTTTCCCATGCGAAAGTTTCACCGGTCAGCAATAATTGCCGTGTCCAATTAAGGTTACTCATAGCTGTATAATACTAGGGAAAATGATTGAGGATTTAATATCAGATTTTCACATGTTGATGTTTCGGCTTTCGCCTACTAGAAACAACATAATACTAGTCTGCTAATAAATCTCGCTCAAATTGCCTTTTCACATACAGAAGTTTCACCTCTTCTTGGTCACTGTACAGATGATGCTGTCTGTTCTTTATTTGGTTCTGCTTATTATAAGGAGGGGCATCACTCCTTCCTCCTTGGTTTGCATGCATTAAGCCTGCTTTGTGAAAAGCGTATCTTTCTAGCTTTTCTTCGCCTTACTCGAGTAGGACGATACAATCCAGACATTAGTCAGTCTTGGTGTAAAGTCACTGAGTATTATTCGGTTCTGCTTTATTCAGCAATATGCTGTATAATTGTTGTAATTTGCGAACATATTTGTTCTCAGTTCCGAACTACTAGCGACGACAGATTACCAGCGGTCATGAGCCATCAAGGTAGTTCTTTGGTGCATCAAGTAGAGAGGTGCCATCAAACAACACTTCCCTAATAATGCTACACACATAGAATTTGCTACAGTGCAGCTTTTTACTTTGCAAAATTTGCGCACAAATTTTGCATAGAATAAATGTTTTATCAAGATTTTTAGATCCCCTCCCTTGAGAGAACGTTACTCCTTTAAGTGAACACCCCGCGGCGTCCTGTTGTTATTGCTTATAACCATTTCGCAAGCCGGAGGCATAATGCACTACGCAAGCCGCTACTTTGGCACAGAGGCACCTAGTTTTACACCCGGGACTTCAGGTGGCCCAGTTTTACACCCAGTACAGCGGTGCCAGTTGGTAACCCGGTGGATCCTCGGAGACCAGACATGATCATAGATCAAACCCGATGTATGCTACTCCTGAACGTATAGTATCTCCACTGTGCAATGAAATTATCGTTCGTTTCGGGCCTTCCTATACGTTCAGCAGACAATCGCTAGGAATTCACCTCGTGACCCGTGGTGACCACACTGGATTTCAAGTTTATTGATTTGGACAGACCTGTCATTTATTTTGCTTTTCAGCTTCAGTTCTGCTCGATCTAGCTTGCCTAAGGCTTGATCTCGCTTTGCTCACCCCTGTAGGAGCCTCTACTAGTACCACTCGGAGTAATGGGGAATCCACCAGACCTAATCGATGAATGCCATCAAACAACAAACATCATACCCGGCTTCATCAGGCATATTTTATTACTTCCGAGAGGTACTTTAGTATCAGATCTTTCTCCATGCCTCTTATGAGGACCCGTCAGACCTTTCGGTTTATCGTTTAGCTTCAGTCCTGCTCGATCTAGCTTTCCCAAGGCTCGATCTAGCTCTATTCGCCCCACTAGAGGGCTCTCTAAGACCCCTCGGTCTTAGTGTTAGCTCCGGTACTGCTCGGTCGTGCTTGCTGAAGGCCCGACCCAGCTTTAGTTAGATTCTCGTACTTTCTCTTGGCCTCTCTAGGAGGACCAGACAGACCTCTCGGTCTATCGTTTAGCTTCAGTCCTGCTCGATCTAGCTTGCCCAAGGCTTGATCAAGCTCTATTCGCCCCGCTAGAGGGCTCTCTAAGACCCCTCGGTCTTAGTGTTATCTTCTGTAATGCCTAACCAAGCTTACTACAGGCCTTGGTCAGGTCTTTATCGGTCACCGATTAGTAACAGACCAATCATAGGGCCTTCCACCCTATCCGGGTTGAGGTCTTTAGTCCAGCCATATTTTGACAAGACACCTCTCCCTAATAATGCCCCACACATAGAATTACTGTCCATGCAGTATTTAACTTGTGTTTTTTTCTAAAATTTGATTTTCACTTTTTGGAGGTTCATTTGCTCCTCTGACACTCTTTCAGCTTCAATCTTACTCGATCTAGCTTTCCCAAGGCTCGATCTAGCTCTATTCGCCCCACTAGAGGGCTCTCTAAGACACTTCGGTCTTAGTGTTAGCTCCGGTCTTGCTCAATCGTGCTTGCTGAAGGCGCGATCAAGCTTTAGTTAGCTTCTCGTACTTCCTCTTGGCCTCTCTAGGAGGACCAGACAGACCTCTCGGTCTATCGTTTAGCTTCAGTCCTGCTCGATCTAGCTTTCCCAAGGCTCGATCTAGCTCTATTCGCCCTGCTAGAGGGCTCTCTAAGACCCCTCGGTCTTAGTGTTAGCTCCGGTACAGCTCGGTCGTGCTTGCTGAAGGCCCGATCAAGCTTTAGTTAGATTCTCGTACTTTCTCTTGGCCTCTCTAGGAGGACCAGACAGACCTCTCGGTCTATCGTTTAGCTTCAGTCCTGCTTGATCTAGCTTTCCCAAGGCTCGATCTAGCTCTATTCGCCCTGCTAGAGGGCTCTCTAAGACCCCTCGGTCTTAGTGTTAGCTCCGGTACAGCTCGGTCGTGCTTGCTGAAGGCCCGATCAAGCTTTAGTTAGCTTCTCGTACTTTCTCTTGGCCTCTCTAGGAGGACCAGACAGACCTCTCGGTCTATCGTTTAGCTTCAGTCCTGCTCGATCTAGCTTTCCCAAGGCTCGATCTAGATCTATTCGCCCTGCTAGAGGGCTCTCTAAGACCCCTCGGTCTTAGTGTTAGCTCCGGTACAGCTCGGTTGTGCTTGCTGAAGGCCTGATCAAGCTTTAGTTAGCTTCTCGTACTTTCTCTTGGCCTCTCTAGGAGGACCAGACAGACCTTTCGGTCTCTTGCTTAGCTTCAGTCCTGCTCGATCTAGCTTTCCCAAGGCTCGATCTAGCTCTATTCGCCCCGCTAGAGGGCTCTCTAAGACCCCTCGGTCTTAGTGTTAACTCCTGTAATGCCTAACCAAGCTTACTACAGGCCTTGGTCAGGTCTTTATCGGTCACCGATTAGTAACAGACCGATCATGGGGCCTTCCACCCTATCCGGGTTGAGGTCTTTAGTCCAGCCATATTTTGACAAGACACCTCCCCCTAATAATGCCCCACACATAGAAATACTGTCCATGCAGTATTTAACTTGTGTTTTTTCTAAAATTTGATTTTCACTTTTTGGAGGTTCATTTGCTCCTCTGACACTCTTTCAGCTTCAATCTTACTCGATCTAGCTTTCCCAAGGCTCGATCTAGCTCTATTCGCCCCACCAGAGGGCTCTCTAAGACACTTCGGTCTTAGTGTTAGCTCCGGTCTTGCTCAATCGTGCTTGCTGAAGGCGCGATCAAGCTTTAGTTAGCTTCTCGTACTTTCTCTTGGCCTCTCTAGGAGGACCAGACAGACCTCTCGGTCTATCGTTTAGCTTCAGTCCTGCTCGATCTAGCTTTCCCAAGGCTCGATCTAGCTCTATTCGCCCCGCTAGAGGGCTCTCTAAGACCCCTCGGTCTTAGTGTTAGCTCCGGTACAGCTCGGTCGTGCTTGCTGAAGGCCCGATCAAGCTTTAGTTGGCTTCTCGTACTTTCTCTTGGCCTCTCTAGGAGGACCAGACAGACCTCTCGGTCTCTTGCTTAGCTTCAGTCCTGCTCGATCTAGCTTGCCCAAGGCTTGATCAAGCTCTATTCGCCCCGCTAGAGGGCTCTCTAAGACCCCTCGGTCTTA
>NW_027449522.1:0-25000 GCF_964194025.1 Convolutriloba macropyga | reverse complement strand
GGTGATTCAGCTTTTCTGAGCCCATCTGGATTCCAGTCGTTTGGGGTAGAGTCTTCAGCACCCTGTTCATCACAAGGTTGAATAGGATTGGGGAGATGGGATCCCCCTGTCTGACCCCCTTGGATGGCTTCACCAAGCGTCTTGCTCCGTCGATCTCCAGAGTTGTGCCCTGTCTCTTGTAGCCCTTCATGATGTATCTGAGGATCTTGGGGTCTATGCCTGCTTCTAGTGCTGCTTCTGCCAGGGCCTTGTGGGTCACACTGTCAAAGGCCTTCTTCACATCTATGAAGGCCAGTTTGAGTCCCCGTCTCTGTGTCTTTGCCTCACTGATAATGCCCTGCAGCAGAAGAGAGTTGGTTGCCGTCCCATCTACCCTCTTGAAGCCCTTCTGTCTGATATTGTCGTCTAGGTCCTCAAGTCGTGCAGCTAAGCACTTGTGGAACACCCTGGCCAGTACACTTGCCACTGTGATGGGTCTGAAGTTAAGAGGCATTTGGCTACCTTAAGAGAGTCATAGTTACTCCCGCCGTTTACCCGCGCTTATTTGAATTTCTTCACTTTGACATTCAGAGCACTGGGCAGAAATCACATTGCGTCAACACCGTTTCACCAGCCATCGCAATGCTTTGTTTTAATTAAACAGTCGGATTCCCCTTGTCCGAACCAGTTCAGAGTTCGAGTGTTTTTTGTGCAACAGAATAGACCTAAAGCATATCAGCTAGCAGTCAAACCAAACGCCAACAACCCGAAGGCCATCGCACGCTTTAGCAGACCGAAGCGTCAAACTAAAGGCTTGTTACACCCACTCCTCAGAGCCAATCCTTCTTCCGAAGGTACGGATCTATTTTGCCGACTTCCCTTATCTACACTGTTCCAAGACCAGAGGCTTTTCACCTTGGGGACCTGATGCGGTAATCGGTACGATTCACTCTCCTGACATCTGCTAAGCCAAACTTTTATGTGCCACCAGGAACAATTGGGACACAGCAAATGCTGCTGTGCTCTTGCACGCTTCGAGCCTTATCTCTGATTGAATCAATTCCAAGGACTCTACAACGTGTTATAAAGAAAAGATAACTCTTCCCCAAGGTCCCAATGACAAAGTTCGACCTCAATGACGTTGCCGTCTCAATGCCAGGAGAGTAAGTTCGGGAATTTTAACCCGATGCTCTTTCGAGACTCAGCAGTTTTCAAGAAACCACTATTCAAGACTTTGGCATTAGCCTGTCTTTTAGAATCGACTAACTCATGTGCAAACGCTGTTCACATGAAAGCCTTTCCCGCTTCAGTCCTCAAAGTTCTCATTTGAGTACTTGCTACTTCCACCAAGATCTGCTCCATTGATCGCTTCGCGCATACACTTGCGTGCATACTTTAGCGCAATCAATGTGTCCTCCTACACATGAATATCATTTTTGAGCTGGTGAGGTTCTTTTTCTCTAATCTAACTTGCGTTAGATATTGATATTCATGGTTGGGTATAGGCCACGAGCTCTAGTGCCATCCATTTTCAGGGCTGATTGATTCGGCAGGTGAGTTGTTACACACTCCTTAGCGGATTTCAACTTCCATGACCACCGTCCTGCTGTCAGTATCAATCAACACCTTTTGTGGTGACTCATGAGCAAGTAGTTAGGCGCCTTAACCCAACTTTTGGTTCATCCCACATCGCCGGTTCTGCTTACCAAAAGCGGCCCACAAAAAGCTTGCATTCATAGTCCAAGTGCAATTAAGTCACAAGGACATCTCACCGATTTATAGTTTGAGAATAGGTGAAGGAAAAATTTTCCCCCATTCCTCTAATCATTCGCTTTAACCGATGAAATTGCTTTGCGAAGATTTTTCAATCTTGCTCAAGCTTTTGCTATCCTGAGGGAAACTTCGGAGGAAACCAGCTACTAGATGGTTCGATTAGTCTTTCGCCCCTATGCTCAGGTCAGACGATCGATTTGCACGTCAGAACCGCTTCGGGCTTCCACCATGGTTTCCCGTGGCTTCGCCCTGCCCAAGCATAGATCACCATCTTTCGGGTCGTGTGCTACTTGCTCTGGATCAGTCATGCAATAAGAGCAAAACCGTCCGTGGTTGCGGGACACCGAATCGGCGCCCTCACCACACAAAGTAGTGCAATTCATAAAAATTACACTGTTCACTTTCATTTCGCGTGTGCGCTTTCAATGAGCGACAACACTTGCAAGCAACTCACACTCCTTGGTCCGTGTTTCAAGACGGGCTGTAGAGAGCATTGAATAGGAAGTTGAGGTCAGACAGGCAATCAAGATCAATTTATCTCATTTTGTTTAGAATCAACAAGAAGAATTCCGAGGAAAACTTCTGCTCGATTCATTAACAAGATTTGCCAAAAGACGACAACTACACTACTCGGTAGCCGAGAATATAATATCAAGGCATTGAGTATGGTAACGCTCACTCCAGTTCCCCTTCAACAGTTTCACGTACTTTTCACTCTCTCTTCAGAGTGCTTTTCAACTTTCCCTCACGGTACTTGTTTACTATCGGTCTCGCTTTATAATTAGCTTTTGGAGAGACATATCTCCAGCTTCGAGTTGCACTTTCAAACAACTCTACTCATAGGAATGAGCCATTATGACTGGTATCGAAAATGACCTTTACAGGATTTTCACCTTCTTTGATGCTACTTTCCAGTAGACATCAGGACAAATTCACCAGTCTAGCATCAAACCATACCGGACACCGAGAAATGTTGCCATTTCTCTTCCCGATGAGCTTTTCCCTGTTCATTCGCCATTACTAAGGGATTCTCAGTTGATTTCTTTTCCTCCCCTTACTGATATGCTTAAGTTAAGGGGGTTCTCTCGCCCAATTCAGGTTATGTAGTTGATTGTCTCTTAATTGGTTCACTGACCAATATGAGACAGAAACCGATTCAGCAGTTTTGTTCGCTACTACTATCAAACACAGGTCGAAGTTTCCATTCAGTCATTAATTCCAACTTTCAAATGTTGTTGTTTCAGCTTTCGCTTACTAGAAGCAACATAATACTCGCTGCAATACAGACCTCGGGAAACCCTCACCGTGAATAAGGTTCACTCACATATTTCACTACATTTTGCGTGGGATTGGAGATGAGGCTACTCGTTCTTGCTCAGTACTAGGCTGAAAATTAACGAAACTTCGTTACAAACGTTCACATGTTGATGTTTCCGCTTTCGCGTACTCGAAACAACATAATACTAGTCTTTGTAATTTAGTTTCATAATTTCAACTGTTCTCATGCAGAATTTTTGCTCATTCTTATCCCAAATTTTGACCTGGCTACTAGTTACACTCCTTGTACTTATTGCAAAATGACCACAAATTTCAACAGCTTTCACATGTTGCTGTTTCGGCTTTCGCTTACTACAGTCAACATAATACTCGTTGCAAAATAAGTGCTCGGCATCTGCAATTTTCCAAAGACGAAGTTTCGCCAGTTCAATTTTCGCTCGCCAATTATGGCTACTAATTCACACGGTACTGAGCTCAACAACATTAAATTTGTTCAGCAAGACTTTCACATGTTGATGTTTTGGCTTTCGCCTACTAGAAGCAACATAATACTCGTCTTGTTAGCTCATTCAATGAGAATAGCTTTTCCCGTTGAGAATTTTTGCCTTCAATTGGCGTTGTAGTGAGTTTGGCTACTCAGATCACCAAATACTTGTGACAATTCGAACCAGAAATGTTTTCAATTTTCACATGCTGATGTTTCGGATTCAACCTACTAGAAGCAGCATAATACTTGTATTCAACAATTTCTGTATCAAATCCCAGTTTTCTCTGGTGCATCTTTGCCAAACTATTCCAAACTGCCTGAGTCTGAATACCAATTACAGGTACTAGTAAATGCACGTTACTAAGGACTATATAGTTCTAGGTTACTGTACACAACGACGTTCACATGTTGATGTTTCAGCTGCCGCTTACTAGAAACAACATAATACTTATCGTGCATACCTTTCCATAACTTGTCCTTTTCAGATGCATTAGTTTCCCTTTGTCTTGGCTTCTACAGTCAGACTGGCTACTAGTAACAGCACAGTACTAATCACATATCGTTCTACAGTTTGCAGACAACTTTCACATGTTGATGTTTCAGCTTTCGCCTACTAGAAACAACATAATACTCGCTGTATACATTTGTAGTTCTCTATGTAACTTTCATGTGAAGAAGTTTCGCCAGTCTTTTTGACTGTCTCAAATCTGAGTCATGCTTAGGCTACTAGTTGCTTCATAGTACTTATCGCCTCGAGATCATTGAACAAAACTTGATTTTCACATGTTGCTGTTTCAGCTTCCGCTTACTAGAAACAACATAATACTAGTCTCATTAAGTTCCGTCTCTTTGCAATTTTCTTATGAAGAAAATTCGCCATCACAATGACTCCAGCAGTTCTTGATCAAGGAATGCAATCATTGATCAGAATGCTATTATTTGAATCGGTTCTGCTTTAAGTGTTCCAATTTTATTGGAAGCACCAACAATAGAACATCAATGTGTTCAATCGAGAGTTATATAACCCTGAATCGGACGCAGTCAACAGCCGAAGCCGAGACCGCCTTTTGCGTTAGAGAGGTCGGTAAACAAATCTTGCGATTCATACCGAATTAACACATATAGCTGTGCTCCTCTTCGTAAAGCGAGCCAAGTGATCCCCTGTTGAAGGATGTATTTGGACCAATCTAGTAGCATTTGGTTTCCAACAAGCTCTCCCAAGTTAGCTTACTTATTGGGCTTTTCAACCAATTCGGTTGGCTACAAGCATCATCAAAGTACTAGCCACAGTTTGATCGCAAAATTCTACGACTTTCACATGTTGATGTTTCGGCTTGCGCTTAGCCTACTATAAGCAACATAATACTAGTCATATCATAGAGCGTGATCAGCTTGTGACGTTCTCATGATGAAGTTTCACCAACAGTGTCTCACTTCGAGCTTAAATCCAGCTACTAGTAACTACACAGTACTGACTGCAACGATAACTTTTATCTATACCTTTCACATGCTGCGCTTTCGGCCAGGGCCTACTAACGTCAACATAATACTCGATATAAACTTTTGTTCATGATGCAGCTTCCCCATGCAGAAGTTTCGCCTTCAAATGCTCTCTTGGCCATATGACGTAAGAAAAGGTTACTAGTAACATCACAGTACTAGCCACAGTTTGATTGCAAAATTCTACGACTTTCACATGTTGATGTTTCGGCTTGCGCTTAGCCTACTAGAAGCAACATAATACTAGTCATATCATAGAGCGTGATCAGCTTGTGACGTTCTCATGATGAAGTTTCACCAACAGTGTCTCATTTCGAGCTTAAATCCAGCTACTAGTAACTACACAGTACTGACTGCAACGCTAACTTTTATCTATACCTTTCACATGCTGCGCTTTCGGCCAGGGCCTACTAACGTCAACATAATACTCGATATAAACTTTTGTTCATGATGCAGCTTCCCCATGCAGAAGTTTCGCCTTCAAATGCTCTCTTGGCCATATGACGTAACACAAGGTTACTAGTAACATCACAGTACTAGCCACAATTTGATCGCAAAATTCTACGACTTTCACATGTTGATGTTTCGGCTTGCGCTTAGCCTACTAGAAGCAACATAATACTAGTCATATCATGGAGCGTGATCAGCTTGTGACGTTCTCATGATGAAGTTTCACCAACAGTGTCTCATTTCGAGCTTAAATCCAGCTACTAGTAACTACACAGTACTGACTGCAACGATAACTTTTATCTATACCTTTCACATGCTGCGCTTTCGGCCAGGGCCTACTAATGTCAACATAATACTCGATATAAACTTTTGTTCATGATGCAGCTTCCCCATGCAGAAGTTTCGCCTTCAAATGCTCTCTTGGCCATATGACGTAACACAAGGTTACTAGTAACATCACAGTACTAGCCACAATTTGATCGCAAAATTCTACGACTTTCACATGTTGATGTTTCGGCTTGCGCTTAGCCTACTAGAAGCAACATAATACTAGTCATATCATAGAGCTTGATCAGCTTGTGACATTCTCATGATGAAGTTTCACCAACAGTGTCTCATTTTGAGCTTAAATCCAGCTACTAGTAACTACACAGTACTGACTGCAACAATAACTTTTATCTATACCTTTCACATGCTGCGTTTTCGGCCAAGGCCTACTAACGTCAACATAATACTCGATATAAAATTTTGATCATGATGCAGCTTTCCCATGCAGAAGTTTCGCCTTCAAATGCTCTCTTGGCCATATGACGGAACACCAGGTTACTAGTAACATCACAGTACTAGCCACAGTTTGATTGCAAAATTCTACGACTTTCACATGTTGATGTTTCGGCTTGCGCTTAGCCTACTAGAAGCAACATAATACTAGTCATATCATAGAGCGTGATCAGCTTGTGACGTTCTCATGATGAAGTTTCACCAATAGTGTTTCATTCGAATTGGTTCTGCTTTAAGCTCTCCAATTGTTTTGGATGAACCAGTTTTGCCCTTCGAAGCCACTTTTGTGAGCTTTTGTGGGTCTTTACCAAGAGGATATACCTCAAGGCCTCTTTCAATTCCTTTAAGTTCTTTCAACTCCTTTACAGTTTCTAGGTTCACATAGCTGCAAACCTTATTTCTAGTTTTAAGTCTGGCCAACTTGGGGAGAGTTGGTGCAGACCGTGACCAATTCTAGTAGGATGCCACAACAAGAATGTGATCAACTTAGCTTGTCGATGAACCTGCCCCACATTCAAACAACTCTATCGCCTTTTCCTCGTATAGTTATATGCGAGGGCCTCTCATAGAGAGCGCTGTTAGCAACCTTTTCCACATAGACGATAAAGTTGTGAGTGTTTTGCACATGGCTGTTGTCATCACCACGTGACGAGTCAACTCAGCTTGACTCTCTACACTCCGACAAGCTTTGCACATACGCCTTTAGTTCAGTATGTGTCTTTAATCTGACTCCGGTGCCTCAAGCCGGAAAAATTGTCAGATTATGATCATTATCGGTTAGTCATCCCGATGCAAGATCGTATCGTACTGTCTTTGTCTACCTCCAGATTCCGAAGAACAGGAGGAGACTCTCCCAGACCTACATATCTGGGATAATGTTCAGAGGGCGAGAAGCTGTGGATTACTCTCCCCTAAGAACTGACTAAACTTTACCCTCGTCCAAGGTAAGTTTATTTTAGCTAGCCTTCTATGTAAAGGATCTGAGGCTAAGCTGTGTTTTTTCGAGCCTTTGGCTCGGAGCAAGTTCAGTGGGCGCCCCGAGTAGCTCAACTCTTTCCCACTGAACAGCGCAACGCTCTGTCACTCGCTGGGATTTTTGCGTGTCGGTTCTAACCACGCGACTTGTGGACCTTTTTAGGCCTTTCTCATTCACAAGTCTATAGCTGGGCTTCTATAACCCAGCTTCTGAGATCTAGATAGCTGCAGTTCTGCTAGGCTGCTTTTGCTAACTAGTCTCCCTTTAAGCAGTCCCTTGCCATGACTGCTGAACTATGTATCCACACAAGTAGTTTTTGAGCTCGATACATAATTCGAGATTGGTTGCCAAGCAATCTCTAGCGACAGAGCGTCATGCGCACTACAGACATGGCCTCTACCAGCAGCCATGCCCGAAGGAATCAATCACTGATCCTTCCGCAGGTTCCCCTACGGAAACCTTGTTACGACTTTTACTTCCTCTAGACAATTAAGCTCGATCCGCTTCATCCCGTTGCCGGAGACCGAAGTCCCAACAGTAGGAATTTGCAATTCTTGCTTAACTATCCAATCAGTAGTAGCGACGGGCGGTGTGTACAAAGGGCAGGGACGTAATCCCTATGAGTTGTTGACTCATAAGTACCAGGAATTCCTGGTTCACGTCTGCAAGTTACAACAGACGATCCCCTTGAAGCGCTGTACTTTTCTCTGATTGCCCAGTCCATTTCGGACCAAGGGCTGAGTACTCAATCTAAAAGTACACAGTGTAGCGCGCGTGCAGTCCAGAACATCTAAGGGCATCACAGACCTGTTATAGCCTCACTTCATCTGCGGTATTTAATTCCGCATAGTTCCTCTAAGAAGTGTTTGAATTCACATATAGTGAATTTCATTATTTAGATGGAGAAGATCTCGTTCGTTATCGGAATTAACCAGACAGATCACTCCACTAACTAAGAACGGCCATGCACCACCGCCCATATAATCATGAAAGATATTCAATCTGTCAATCCTTAAGATGTCTGGACCGGGTGAGTTTTCCCGTGTTGAGTCAAATTAAGCCGCAGGCTCCACTCCTGGTGGTGCCCTTCCGTCAATTCCTTTAAGTTTCGATTTTGCAACCATACTTCCCCCGGAACCAATAAACTTTGGTTTCCCGGTTAATCTCTTGCCAAGTCAAGATCGACTTTGACAAATTGTAGGTTGGTATAGTTTATGGTCAGAATTACGAGGGTATCTAATCCTCTTCAATACTCTGACTTTCGTTCTTGATTAATGAAAACATTCTTGGCAAATGCTTTCGCAGTAGTTTGTCTTGCCACGATCCAAGAATTTCACCTCTAACGTAGCAATACAAATGCCCCCGTCTGTTCCTTTCAATCATTACCGCACTCAGCCAACCGGCATCAATCGAGTAGCGGGTCATTCTCCATTATTCCATGCTTTATTATTCGATCCCAAAGGATGCTTTGAACACTCTAATTTTCTCAGGGTGAAAACACCGTTTCCACAGTTCGTCACATTTAAGTGCAAACTATTTCTTCGATGCGAAGGATGAGCGGAACGAGTCAACAGATTTAACTGAAGACCATGTTGCCGTTCTACTCAAACAGATCCAACTATGAGCTTTTTAAACGCAGCAACTATTGCATACGCTTGTAGAGGCTGGTATTACCGCGGCTGCTGGCACCAGACTTGCCCTCTACTCGTTCATCAATGGAGCTTTTAAGTCCATTCCATTCTGATTACAAACCATAAAGGTTCATATCATTATTTCTAGTCACTACCTCCTCGTGCGGAGAGTGGGTAATTTGCGTGCCTGCTGCCTTCCTTGGATGTGGTAGCCGTTTCTAAGGCTCCCTCTCCGGAATCGAACCCTGATTCCCCGTTACCCGTCACAACCATGGTAGTCCGTTACACTACCATCATAGGTTGATAGGTCAGAAATTCGGAAGTTCCGTCCCCAAGCCGAAGCTATCTGGGATCTTTCAGTTACTAGGACTCATCACGGGATGTGTCTGTACTTAGCAAATCACCCGGTGTAGTCTTGTAAAAGTCTCCGACAGTGTCGGACAATCAGCATGCATTAGCTGCAGGGTTACCGCAGTTATTCATTTAGCTTGCAAATCAACTAATAGATAGTAACTGATTTAATGAGCCATTCGCGGTTCCACTTTTTCAAGCTTCGCTTGCACATGCATGGCTTAGTCTTTCAGACAAGCATATGGCAACTGACAGGATCAATCAGTTTAATTGTACTTTGAACAATCTTTCGATTTGTTCGAATTTAGAAAGACATAGCCTTGCGGCCTCGTCAATCTTGCTTTGAGCTTTTTAAATCACGAAGAGTTTCAATGCATGCTTTGGCATGGCTACTAGTTACTACACAGTACTCTACACACTTAGAGTTACCCACGATTACACATTTCACATGCTGATGTTTCGGCTCGCGCGTACTAGAAACAGCATAATACTATGTGTACTGGTAGATAGCGCTCTGTGAGCATTTCCCATGAGCAGGTTTTGCCCTCCAAATCTCTGTTCTACTGTTACCAATACCGGCTAACAACTGTATCATACTAGGGAGAATTGACTCATGATTTAAAAACCAGATGTTCACATGTCGATGTTTCGGCTCTCGCCTACTAGAAACAACATAATACTAGTCTGTTAAAAATCTCAATCACGCCGCCTCTTCAGATACAGAAGTTTTACCTTTTATTGGTTAGAGAACAGCTTTCCAGCTGTCGACATGGTTACTAGTAACAACACCGTACTCAACACAAAAACTTTTCAACTTCACAACTTTCACATGCTGATGTTTCTGCTTTCGCATACTAGAAACAGCATAATACTTATTGTTTTGTCAAGTAATTTGTGTGTCTTTCCCATGTGAAGTTTCACCGGTCAACAATGTTTCCCTGACCAATTACGGCTACTAGTAGCTGTATAATACTAGGGAAAATGATTGAGGATTTAATATCAGATTTTCACATGTTGATGTTTCGGCTTTCGCCTACTAGAAACAACATAATACTAGTCTGCTAAGAAATCTCGCTCAAATTGCCTTTTCACATACAGAAGTTTCACCTTCTATTGGTTAGAGAACAGTTCTCAGCTGTCGACATGGTTACTAGTAACAACATCGTACTCAACACAAAAATTCTTCAACTTCACAACTTTCACATGCTGATGTTTCTGCTTTCGCGTACTAGAAACAGCATAATACTTATTGCTTTGTCAAGAAGTGTGTGTGTCTTTCCCATGCGAAAGTTTCACCGGTCAGCAATAATTGCCGTGTCCAATTAAGGTTACTCATAGCTGTATAATACTAGGGAAAATGATTGAGGATTTAATATCAGATTTTCACATGTTGATGTTTCGGCTTTCGCCTACTAGAAACAACATAATACTAGTCTGCTAATAAATCTCGCTCAAATTGCCTTTTCACATACAGAAGTTTCACCTCTTCTTGGTCACTGTACAGATGATGCTGTCTGTTCTTTATTTGGTTCTGCTTATTATAAGGAGGGGCATCACTCCTTCCTCCTTGGTTTGCATGCATTAAGCCTGCTTTGTGAAAAGCGTATCTTTCTAGCTTTTCTTCGCCTTACTCGAGTAGGACGATACAATCCAGACATTAGTCAGTCTTGGTGTAAAGTCACTGAGTATTATTCGGTTCTGCTTTATTCAGCAATATGCTGTATAATTGTTGTAATTTGCGAACATATTTGTTCTCAGTTCCGAACTACTAGCGACGACAGATTACCAGCGGTCATGAGCCATCAAGGTAGTTCTTTGGTGCATCAAGTAGAGAGGTGCCATCAAACAACACTTCCCTAATAATGCTACACACATAGAATTTGCTACAGTGCAGCTTTTTACTTTGCAAAATTTGCGCACAAATTTTGCATAGAATAAATGTTTTATCAAGATTTTTAGATCCCCTCCCTTGAGAGAACGTTACTCCTTTAAGTGAACACCCCGCGGCGTCCTGTTGTTATTGCTTATAACCATTTCGCAAGCCGGAGGCATAATGCACTACGCAAGCCGCTACTTTGGCACAGAGGCACCTAGTTTTACACCCGGGACTTCAGGTGGCCCAGTTTTACACCCAGTACAGCGGTGCCAGTTGGTAACCCGGTGGATCCTCGGAGACCAGACATGATCATAGATCAAACCCGATGTATGCTACTCCTGAACGTATAGTATCTCCACTGTGCAATGAAATTATCGTTCGTTTCGGGCCTTCCTATACGTTCAGCAGACAATCGCTAGGAATTCACCTCGTGACCCGTGGTGACCACACTGGATTTCAAGTTTATTGATTTGGACAGACCTGTCATTTATTTTGCTTTTCAGCTTCAGTTCTGCTCGATCTAGCTTGCCTAAGGCTTGATCTCGCTTTGCTCACCCCTGTAGGAGCCTCTACTAGTACCACTCGGAGTAATGGGGAATCCACCAGACCTAATCGATGAATGCCATCAAACAACAAACATCATACCCGGCTTCATCAGGCATATTTTATTACTTCCGAGAGGTACTTTAGTATCAGATCTTTCTCCATGCCTCTTATGAGGACCCGTCAGACCTTTCGGTTTATCGTTTAGCTTCAGTCCTGCTCGATCTAGCTTTCCCAAGGCTCGATCTAGCTCTATTCGCCCCACTAGAGGGCTCTCTAAGACCCCTCGGTCTTAGTGTTAGCTCCGGTACTGCTCGGTCGTGCTTGCTGAAGGCCCGACCCAGCTTTAGTTAGATTCTCGTACTTTCTCTTGGCCTCTCTAGGAGGACCAGACAGACCTCTCGGTCTATCGTTTAGCTTCAGTCCTGCTCGATCTAGCTTGCCCAAGGCTTGATCAAGCTCTATTCGCCCCGCTAGAGGGCTCTCTAAGACCCCTCGGTCTTAGTGTTATCTTCTGTAATGCCTAACCAAGCTTACTACAGGCCTTGGTCAGGTCTTTATCGGTCACCGATTAGTAACAGACCAATCATAGGGCCTTCCACCCTATCCGGGTTGAGGTCTTTTGTCCAGCCATATTTTGACAAGACACCTCTCCCTAATAATGCCCCACACATAGAATTACTGTCCATGCAGTATTTAACTTGTGTTTTTTTCTAAAATTTGATTTTCACTTTTTGGAGGTTCATTTGCTCCTCTGACACTCTTTCAGCTTCAATCTTACTCGATCTAGCTTTCCCAAGGCTCGATCTAGCTCTATTCGCCCCACTAGAGGGCTCTCTAAGACACTTCGGTCTTAGTGTTAGCTCCGGTCTTGCTCAATCGTGCTTGCTGAAGGCGCGATCAAGCTTTAGTTAGCTTCTCGTACTTCCTCTTGGCCTCTCTAGGAGGACCAGACAGACCTCTCGGTCTATCGTTTAGCTTCAGTCCTGCTCGATCTAGCTTTCCCAAGGCTCGATCTAGCTCTATTCGCCCTGCTAGAGGGCTCTCTAAGACCCCTCGGTCTTAGTGTTAGCTCCGGTACAGCTCGGTCGTGCTTGCTGAAGGCCCGATCAAGCTTTAGTTAGATTCTCGTACTTTCTCTTGGCCTCTCTAGGAGGACCAGACAGACCTCTCGGTCTATCGTTTAGCTTCAGTCCTGCTTGATCTAGCTTTCCCAAGGCTCGATCTAGCTCTATTCGCCCTGCTAGAGGGCTCTCTAAGACCCCTCGGTCTTAGTGTTAGCTCCGGTACAGCTCGGTCGTGCTTGCTGAAGGCCCGATCAAGCTTTAGTTAGCTTCTCGTACTTTCTCTTGGCCTCTCTAGGAGGACCAGACAGACCTCTCGGTCTATCGTTTAGCTTCAGTCCTGCTCGATCTAGCTTTCCCAAGGCTCGATCTAGATCTATTCGCCCTGCTAGAGGGCTCTCTAAGACCCCTCGGTCTTAGTGTTAGCTCCGGTACAGCTCGGTCGTGCTTGCTGAAGGCCTGATCAAGCTTTAGTTAGCTTCTCGTACTTTCTCTTGGCCTCTCTAGGAGGACCAGACAGACCTTTCGGTCTCTTGCTTAGCTTCAGTCCTGCTCGATCTAGCTTTCCCAAGGCTCGATCTAGCTCTATTCGCCCCGCTAGAGGGCTCTCTAAGACCCCTCGGTCTTAGTGTTAACTCCTGTAATGCCTAACCAAGCTTACTACAGGCCTTGGTCAGGTCTTTATCGGTCACCGATTAGTAACAGACCGATCATGGGGCCTTCCACCCTATCCGGGTTGAGGTCTTTAGTCCAGCCATATTTTGACAAGACACCTCCCCCTAATAATGCCCCACACATAGAAATACTGTCCATGCAGTATTTAACTTGTGTTTTTTCTAAAATTTGATTTTCACTTTTTGGAGGTTCATTTGCTCCTCTGACACTCTTTCAGCTTCAATCTTACTCGATCTAGCTTTCCCAAGGCTCGATCTAGCTCTATTCGCCCCACCAGAGGGCTCTCTAAGACACTTCGGTCTTAGTGTTAGCTCCGGTCTTGCTCAATCGTGCTTGCTGAAGGCGCGATCAAGCTTTAGTTAGCTTCTCGTACTTTCTCTTGGCCTCTCTAGGAGGACCAGACAGACCTCTCGGTCTATCGTTTAGCTTCAGTCCTGCTCGATCTAGCTTTCCCAAGGCTCGATCTAGCTCTATTCGCCCCGCTAGAGGGCTCTCTAAGACCCCTCGGTCTTAGTGTTAGCTCCGGTACAGCTCGGTCGTGCTTGCTGAAGGCCCGATCAAGCTTTAGTTGGCTTCTCGTACTTTCTCTTGGCCTCTCTAGGAGGACCAGACAGACCTCTCGGTCTCTTGCTTAGCTTCAGTCCTGCTCGATCTAGCTTGCCCAAGGCTTGATCAAGCTCTATTCGCCCCGCTAGAGGGCTCTCTAAGACCCCTCGGTCTTAGTGTTAGCTCCGGTACAGCTCGGTCGTGCTTGCTGAAGGCCCGATCAAGCTTTAGTTAGCTTCTCGTTTTTTCTCTTGGCCTCTCTAGGAGGACCAGACAGACCTCTCGGTCTATCGTTTAGCTTCAGTCCTGCTCGATCTAGCTTTCCCAAGGCTCGATCTAGCTCTATTCGCCCCGCTAGAGGGCTCTCTAAGACCCCTCGGTCTTAGTGTTAGCTCCGGTACAGCTCGGTCGTGCTTGCTGAAGGCCCGATCAAGCTTTAGTTGGCTTCTCGTACTTTCTCTTGGCCTCTCTAGGAGGACCAGACAGACCTCTCGGTCTATCCTTTAGCTTCAGTCCTGCTCGATCTAGCTTTCCCAAGGCTCGATCTAGCTCTATTCGCCCCGCTAGAGGGCTCTCTAAGACCCCTCGGTCTTAGTGTTATCTCCTGTAATGCCTAACCAAGCTTACTACAGGCCTTGGTCAGGTCTTTATCGGTCACCGATTAGTAACAGACCGATCATAGGGCCTTCCACCCTATCTGGGTTGAGGTCTTTAGTCCAGCCATATTTTGACAAGACACCTCCCCCTAATAATGCCCCACACATAGAATTACTGTTTATGCAGCTTTTCACTTGTGAAATTTTTAATTTTCGCAATTATTATAGAATAAGTGTTTGCGCAGCTTTTCATAGGTCGAGCTCTAGCTAGCTAGCTCAAGCTAGCTAGCTAGCTCAAGCTCAAGCTATCTAGCTCAAGCTCAAGCCAGCTAGCTCAAGCTCAAGCTAGCTAGCTAGCTCAAGCTCAAGCTAGCTAGCTAGCTCAAGCTCAAGCTAGCTAGCTCAAGCTCAAGCTAGCTAGCTCAAGCTCAAGCTAGCTAGCTAGCTCAAGCTCAAGCTCAAGCTAGCTAGCTCAAGCTCAAGCTCAAGCTAGCTAGCTAGCTCAAGCTCAAGCTAGCTAGCTAGCTCAAGCTCAAGCTAGCTAGCTAGCTCAAGCTCAAGCTAGCTAGCTCAAGCTCAAGCTCAAGCTCAAGCTAGCTAGCTAGCTCAAGCTAGCTAGCTAGCTCAAGCTCAAGCTAGCTAGCTAGCTCAAGTTCAAGCTAGCTAGCTAGCTCAAGCTCAAGCTAGCTAGCTAGCTCAAGCTCAAGCTAGCTAGCTCAAGCTCAAGCTAGCTAGCTCAAGCTCAAGCTAGCTAGCTAGCTCAAGCTCAAGCTCAAGCTAGCTAGCTCAAGCTCAAGCTCAAGCTAGCTAGCTAGCTCAAGCTCAAGCTAGCTAGCTAGCTCAAGCTCAAGCTCAAGCTAGCTAGCTAGCTCAAGTTCAAGCTAGCTAGCTAGCTCAAGCTCAAGCTAGCTAGCTCAAGCTCAAGCTAGCTAGCTCAAGCTCAAGCCAGCTAGCTCAAGCTCAAGCTCAAGCTAGCTAGCTAGCTCAAGCACAAGCTAGCTAGCTAGCTCAATCTCAAGCTAGCTAGCTCAAGCTCAAGCTAGCTAGCTCAAGCTCAAGCTAGCTAGCTAGCTCAAGCTCAAGCTCAAGCTAGCTAGCTCAAGCTCAAGCTCAAGCTAGCTAGCTAGCTCAAGCTCAAGCTAGCTAGCTAGCTCAAGCTCAAGCTCAAGCTAGCTAGCTCAAGCTCAAGCTCAAGCTAGCTAGCTAGCTCAAGCTCAAGCTGGCTAGCTAGCTCAAGCTCAAGCTAGCTAGCTAGCTCAAGCTCAAGCTAGCTAGCTCAAGCTCAAGCTCAAGCTCAAGCTAGCTAGCTAGCTCAAGCTAGCTAGCTAGCTCAAGCTCAAGCTAGCTAGCTAGCTCAAGTTCAAGCTAGCTAGCTAGCTCAAGCTCAAGCTAGCTAGCTAGCTCAAGCTCAAGCTAGCTAGCTCAAGCTCAAGCTAGCTAGCTCAAGCTCAAGCTAGCTAGCTAGCTCAAGCTCAAGCTCAAGCTAGCTAGCTCAAGCTCAAGCTCAAGCTAGCTAGCTAGCTCAAGCTCAAGCTAGCTAGCTAGCTCAAGCTCAAGCTAGCTAGCTAGCTCAAGTTCAAGCTAGCTAGCTAGCTCAAGCTCAAGCTAGCTAGCTCAAGCTCAAGCTAGCTAGCTCAAACTCAAGCTAGCTAGCTAGCTCAAGTTCAAGCTAGCTAGCTAGCTCAAGCTCAAGCTAGCTAGCTAGCTCAAGCTCAAGCTAGCTAGCTCAAGCTCAAGCTAGCTAGCTCAAGCTCCAGCTAGCTAGCTAGCTCAAGCTCAAGCTCAAGCTAGCTAGCTCAAGCTCAAGCTCAAGCTAGCTAGCTAGCTCAAGCTCAAGCTAGCTAGCTAGCTCAAGCTCAAGCTAGCTAGCTAGCTCAAGTTCAAGCTAGCTAGCTAGCTCAAGCTCAAGCTAGCTAGCTCAAGCTCAAGCTAGCTAGCTCAAGCTCAAGCCAGCTAGCTCAAGCTCAAGCTCAAGCTAGCTAGCTAGCTCAAGCACAAGCTTGCTAGCTAGCTCAAGCTCAAGCTAGCTAGCTCAAGCTCAAGCTAGCTAGCTCAAGCTCAAGCTAGCTAGCTCAAGCTCAAGCTCAAGCTAGCTAGCTAGCTCAAGCACAAGCTTGCTAGCTAGCTCAAGCTCAAGCTAGCTAGCTCAAGCTCAAGCTAGCTAGCTCAAGCTCAAGCTAGCTAGCTAGCTCAAGCTCAAGCTCAAGCTAGCTAGCTCAAGCTCAAGCTCAAGCTAGCTAGCTAGCTCAAGCTCAAGCTAGCTAGCTAGCTCAAGCTCAAGCTAGCTAGCTAGCTCAAGCTCAAGCTAGCTAGCTCAAGCTCAAGCTCAAGCTAGCTAGCTAGCTCAAGCTAGCTAGCTAGCTCAAGCTCAAGCTAGCTAGCTAGCTCAAGTTCAAGCTAGCTAGCTAGCTCAAGCTCAAGCTAGCTAGCTAGCTCAAGCTCAAGCTAGCTAGCTCAAGCTCAAGCTAGCTAGCTCAAGCTCAAGCTAGCTAGCTAGCTCAAGCTCAAGCTCAAGCTAGCTAGCTCAAGCTCAAGCTCAAGCTAGCTAGCTAGCTCAAGCTCAAGCTAGCTAGCTAGCTCAAGCTCAAGCTAGCTAGCTAGCTCAAGTTCAAGCTAGCTAGCTAGCTCAAGCTCAAGCTAGCTAGCTCAAGCTCAAGCTAGCTAGCTCAAGCTCAAGCCAGCTAGCTCAAGCTCAAGCTCAAGCTAGCTAGCTAGCTCAAGCACAAGCTAGCTAGCTAGCTCAAGCTCAAGCTAGCTAGCTCAAGCTCAAGCTAGCTAGCTCAAGCTCAAGCTAGCTAGCTAGCTCAAGCTCAAGCTCAAGCTAGCTAGCTCAAGCTCAAGCTCAAGCTAGCTAGCTAGCTCAAGCTCAAGCTAGCTAGCTAGCTCAAGCTCAAGCTCAAGCTAGCTAGCTCAAGCTCAAGCTCAAGCTAGCTAGCTAGCTCAAGCTCAAGCTAGCTAGCTAGCTCAAGCTCAAGCTAGCTAGCTAGCTCAAGCTCAAGCTAGCTAGCTCAAGCTCAAGCTCAAGCTCAAGCTAGCTAGCTAGCTCAAGCTAGCTAGCTAGCTCAAGCTCAAGCTAGCTAGCTAGCTCAAGTTCAAGCTAGCTAGCTAGCTCAAGCTCAAGCTAGCTAGCTAGCTCAAGCTCAAGCTAGCTAGCTCAAGCTCAAGCTAGCTAGCTCAAGCTCAAGCTAGCTAGCTAGCTCAAGCTCAAGCTCAAGCTAGCTAGCTCAAGCTCAAGCTCAAGCTAGCTAGCTAGCTCAAGCTCAAGCTAGCTAGCTAGCTCAAGCTCAAGCTAGCTAGCTAGCTCAAGTTCAAGCTAGCTAGCTAGCTCAAGCTCAAGCTAGCTAGCTCAAGCTCAAGCTAGCTAGCTCAAACTCAAGCTAGCTAGCTAGCTCAAGTTCAAGCTAGCTAGCTAGCTCAAGCTCAAGCTAGCTAGCTAGCTCAAGCTCAAGCTAGCTAGCTCAAGCTCAAGCTAGCTAGCTCAAGCTCAAGCTAGCTAGCTAGCTCAAGCTCAAGCTCAAGCTAGCTAGCTCAAGCTCAAGCTCAAGCTAGCTAGCTAGCTCAAGCTCAAGCTAGCTAGCTAGCTCAAGCTCAAGCTAGCTAGCTAGCTCAAGTTCAAGCTAGCTAGCTAGCTCAAGCTCAAGCTAGCTAGCTCAAGCTCAAGCTAGCTAGCTCAAGCTCAAGCCAGCTAGCTCAAGCTCAAGCTCAAGCTAGCTAGCTAGCTCAAGCACAAGCTTGCTAGCTAGCTCAAGCTCAAGCTAGCTAGCTCAAGCTCAAGCTAGCTAGCTCAAGCTCAAGCTAGCTAGCTCAAGCTCAAGCTCAAGCTAGCTAGCTAGCTCAAGCACAAGCTTGCTAGCTAGCTCAAGCTCAAGCTAGCTAGCTCAAGCTCAAGCTAGCTAGCTCAAGCTCAAGCTAGCTAGCTAGCTCAAGCTCAAGCTCAAGCTAGCTAGCTCAAGCTCAAGCTCAAGCTAGCTAGCTAGCTCAAGCTCAAGCTAGCTAGCTAGCTCAAGCTCAAGCTAGCTAGCTAGCTCAAGCTCAAGCTAGCTAGCTCAAGCTCAAGCTCAAGCTAGCTAGCTAGCTCAAGCTAGCTAGCTAGCTCAAGCTCAAGCTAGCTAGCTAGCTCAAGTTCAAGCTAGCTAGCTAGCTCAAGCTCAAGCTAGCTAGCTAGCTCAAGCTCAAGCTATCTAGCTCAAGCTCAAGCTAGCTAGCTCAAGCTCAAGCTAGCTAGCTAGCTCAAGCTCAAGCTCAAGCTAGCTAGCTCAAGCTCAAGCTCAAGCTAGCTAGCTAGCTCAAGCTCAAGCTAGCTAGCTAGCTCAAGCTCAAGCTAGCTAGCTAGCTCAAGTTCAAGCTAGCTAGCTAGCTCAAGCTCAAGCTAGCTAGCTCAAGCTCAAGCTAGCTAGCTCAAGCTCAAGCCAGCTAGCTCAAGCTCAAGCTCAAGCTAGCTAGCTAGCTCAAGCTCAAGCTCAAGCTCAAGCTAGCTAGCTAGCTCAAGTTCAAGCTAGCTAGCTAGCTCAAGCTCAAGCTAGCTAGCTCAAGCTCAAGCTAGCTAGCTCAAGCTCAAGCCAGCTAGCTCAAGCTCAAGCTCAAGCTAGCTAGCTAGCTCAAGCTCAAGCTAGCTAGCTCAAGCTCAAGCTAGCTAGCTAGCTAGCTCAAGCTCAAGCTCAAGCTAGCTAGCTCAAGCTCAAGCTCAAGCTAGCTAGCTCAAGCTCAAGCTCAAGCTAGCTAGCTCAAGCTCAAGCTCAAGCTAGCTAGCTCAAGCCCAAGCTCAAGCTAGCTAGCTAGCTCAAGCTCAAGCTAGCTAGCTCAAGCTCAAGCTCAAGCTCAAGCTAGCTAGCTAGCTAGCTCAAGCTCAAGCTCAAGCTAGCTAGCTAGCTCAAGCTCAAGCTAGCTAGCTCAAGCTCAAGCTAGCTAGCTAGCTCAAGTTCAAGCTAGCTAGCTAGCTCAAGCTCAAGCTAGCTAGCTAGCTCAAGCTCAAGCTAGCTAGCTCAAGCTCAAGCTAGCTAGCTCAAGCTCAAGCTAGCTAGCTAGCTCAAGCTCAAGCTCAAGCTAGCTAGCTCAAGCTCAAGCTCAAGCTAGCTAGCTAGCTCAAGCTCAAGCTAGCTAGCTAGCTCAAGCTCAAGCTAGCTAGCTAGCTCAAGTTCAAGCTAGCTAGCTAGCTCAAGCTCAAGCTAGCTAGCTCAAGCTCAAGCTAGCTAGCTCAAACTCAAGCTAGCTAGCTAGCTCAAGTTCAAGCTAGCTAGCTAGCTCAAGCTCAAGCTAGCTAGCTAGCTCAAGCTCAAGCTAGCTAGCTCAAGCTCAAGCTAGCTAGCTCAAGCTCAAGCTAGCTAGCTAGCTCAAGCTCAAGCTCAAGCTAGCTAGCTCAAGCTCAAGCTCAAGCTAGCTAGCTAGCTCAAGCTCAAGCTAGCTAGCTAGCTCAAGCTCAAGCTAGCTAGCTAGCTCAAGTTCAAGCTAGCTAGCTAGGTCAAGCTCAAGCTAGCTAGCTCAAGCTCAAGCTAGCTAGCTCAAGCTCAAGCCAGCTAGCTCAAGCTCAAGCTCAAGCTAGCTAGCTAGCTCAAGCACAAGCTTGCTAGCTAGCTCAAGCTCAAGCTAGCTAGCTCAAGCTCAAGCTAGCTAGCTCAAGCTCAAGCTAGCTAGCTCAAGCTCAAGCTCAAGCTAGCTAGCTAGCTCAAGCACAAGCTTGCTAGCTAGCTCAAGCTCAAGCTAGCTAGCTCAAGCTCAAGCTAGCTAGCTCAAGCTCAAGCTAGCTAGCTAGCTCAAGCTCAAGCTCAAGCTAGCTAGCTCAAGCTCAAGCTCAAGCTAGCTAGCTAGCTCAAGCTCAAGCTAGCTAGCTAGCTCAAGCTCAAGCTAGCTAGCTAGCTCAAGCTCAAGCTAGCTAGCTCAAGCTCAAGCTCAAGCTAGCTAGCTAGCTCAAGCTAGCTAGCTAGCTCAAGCTCAAGCTAGCTAGCTAGCTCAAGTTCAAGCTAGCTAGCTAGCTCAAGCTCAAGCTAGCTAGCTAGCTCAAGCTCAAGCTAGCTAGCTCAAGCTCAAGCTAGCTAGCTCAAGCTCAAGCTAGCTAGCTAGCTCAAGCTCAAGCTCAAGCTAGCTAGCTCAAGCTCAAGCTCAAGCTAGCTAGCTAGCTCAAGCTCAAGCTAGCTAGCTAGCTCAAGCTCAAGCTAGCTAGCTAGCTCAAGTTCAAGCTAGCTAGCTAGCTCAAGCTCAAGCTAGCTAGCTCAAGCTCAAGCTAGCTAGCTCAAGCTCAAGCCAGCTAGCTCAAGCTCAAGCTCAAGCTAGCTAGCTAGCTCAAGCTCAAGCTCAAGCTAGCTAGCTAGCTCAAGTTCAAGCTAGCTAGCTAGCTCAAGCTCAAGCTAGCTAGCTCAAGCTCAAGCTAGCTAGCTCAAGCTCAAGCCAGCTAGCTCAAGCTCAATCTCAAGCTAGCTAGCTAGCTCAAGCTCAAGCTAGCTAGCTCAAGCTCAAGCTAGCTAGCTAGCTAGCTCAAGCTCAAGCTCAAGCTAGCTAGCTCAAGCTCAAGCTCAAGCTAGCTAGCTCAAGCTCAAGCTCAAGCTAGCTAGCTCAAGCTCAAGCTCAAGCTAGCTAGCTCAAGCTCAAGCTCAAGCTAGCTAGCTAGCTCAAGCTCAAGCTAGCTAGCTCAAGCTCAAGCTCAAGCTCAAGCTAGCTAGCTAGCTAGCTCAAGCTCAAGCTCAAGCTAGCTAGCTAGCTCAAGCTCAAGCTAGCTAGCTCAAGCTCAAGCCAGCTAGCTCAAGCTCAAGCTCAAGCTAGCTAGCTAGCTCAAGCTCAAGCTAGCTAGCTCAAGCTCAAGCCAGCTAGCTCAAGCTCAAGCTCAAGCTCAAGCTAGCTAGCTAGCTCAAGCTCAAGCTAGATAGCTAGCTCAAGCTAGCTAGCTAGCTCAAGCTCAAGCTCAAGCTAGCTAGCTAGCTAGCTCAAGCTCAAGCTAGCTAGCTCAAGCTCAAGCCAGCTAGCTCAAGCTCAAGCTCAAGCTAGCTAGCTAGCTCAAGCTCAAGCTAGCTAGCTCAAGCTCAAGCTCAAGCGAGCTAGCTAGCTCAAGCTCAAGCTAGCTAGCTAGCTCAAGCTCAAGCTAGCTAACTCAAGCTAACTCAGCTAGCTCAAGCTAACTCAAGCTAGCTAAAGCTAACTCAAGCTAACTCAAGCTAACTCAAGCTAACTCAAGCTAGCTAAAGCTAACTCAAGCTAACTCAAGCTAACCCGAGCTAACTCAAGCTAGCTCAAGCTAACCCAAGCTAGCTAAAGCTAACTCAAGCTAACTCAAGCTAATTCAAGCTAACTCAAGCTAACTCAAGCTAACTCAAGCTAACTCAAGCTAGTTCAAGCTAACTCAAGCTAGCTAAAGCTAACTCAAGCTAACTCAAGCTAACTCAAGCTAGCTCAAGCTAACTCAAGCTAGTTCAAGCTAACTCAAGCTAGCTAAAGCTAACTCAAGCTAACTCAAGCTAACTCAAGCTAGCTCAAGCTAACTCAAGCTAACTCAAGCTAACTCAAGCTAACCCGAGCTAACTCAAGCTAACTCAAGGTAGCTAAAGCTAGTTCAAGCTAGCTCAAGCTAGCTAAAGCTAAGACAAGCTAACTCAAGCTAACTCAAGCTAACTCAAGCTAACTCAAGCTAGTTCAAGCTAACTCAAGCTAGCTAAAGCTAACTCAAGCTAACTCAAGCTAACTCAAGCTAGCTCAAGCTAACTCAAGCTAGTTCAAGCTAACTCAAGCTAGCTAAAGCTAACTCAAGCTAACTCAAGCTAACTCAAGCTAGCTCAAGCTAACTCAAGCTAGTTCAAGCTAACTCAAGCTAGCTAAAGCTAACTCAAGCTAACTCAAGCTAACTCAAGCTAACTCAAGCTAGCTAAAGCTAACTCAAGCTAACTCAAGCTAACCCGAGCTAACTCAAGCTAGCTCAAGCTAACCCAAGCTAGCTAAAGCTAACTCAAGCTAACTCAAGCTAATTCAAGCTAACTCAAGCTAACTCAAGCTAACTCAAGCTAACTCAAGCTAGCTAAAGCTAACTCAAGCTAACTCAAGCTAACTCAAGCTAACCCGAGCTAACTCAAGCTAACTCAAGGTAGCTAAAGCTAGTTCAAGCTAACTCAAGCTAGCTAAAGCTAAGACAAGCTAACTCAAGCTAACTCAAGCTAACTCAAGCTAACTCAAGCTAACTCAAGCTAGTTCAAGCTAACTCAAGCTAACTCAAGCTAACTCAAGCTAGCTAAAGCTAACTCAAGCTAACTCAAGCTAACTCAAGCTAACCCGAGCTAACTCAAGCTAACTCAAGGTAGCTAAAGCTAGTTCAAGCTAGCTCAAGCTAGCTAAAGCTAAGACAAGCTAACTCAAGCTAACTCAAGCTAACTCAAGCTAGTTCAAGCTAACTCAAGCTAGCTAAAGCTAACTCAAGCTAACTCAAGCTAACTCAAGCTAGCTCAAGCTAACTCAAGCTAGTTCAAGCTAACTCAAGCTAGCTAAAGCTAACTCAAGCTAACTCAAGCTAACTCAAGCTAACTCAAGCTAGCTAAAGCTAACTCAAGCTAACTCAAGCTAACCCGAGCTAACTCAAGCTAGCTCAAGCTAACCCAAGCTAGCTAAAGCTAACTCAAGCTAACTCAAGCTAATTCAAGCTAACTCAAGCTAACTCAAGCTAACTCAAGCTAACTCAAGCTAGCTAAAGCTAACTCAAGCTAACTCAAGCTAACTCAAGCTAACCCGAGCTAACTCAAGCTAACTCAAGGTAGCTAAAGCTAGTTCAAGCTAACTCAAGCTAGCTAAAGCTAAGACAAGCTAACTCAAGCTAACTCAAGCTAACTCAAGCTAACTCAAGCTAACTCAAGCTAGTTCAAGCTAACTCAAGCTAACTCAAGCTAACTCAAGCTAGCTAAAGCTAACTCAAGCTAACTCAAGCTAACTCAAGCTAACCCGAGCTAACTCAAGCTAACTCAAGGTAGCTAAAGCTAGTTCAAGCTAGCTCAAGCTAGCTAAAGCTAAGACAAGCTAACTCAAGCTAACTCAAGCTAACTCAAGCTAGTTCAAGCTAACTCAAGCTAGCTAAAGCTAACTCAAGCTAACTCAAGCTAACTCAAGCTAGCTCAAGCTAACTCAAGCTAGTTCAAGCTAACTCAAGCTAGCTAAAGCTAACTCAAGCTAACTCAAGCTAACTCAAGCTAACTCAAGCTAGCTAAAGCTAACTCAAGCTAACTCAAGCTAACCCGAGCTAACTCAAGCTAGCTCAAGCTAACCCAAGCTAGCTAAAGCTAACTCAAGCTAACTCAAGCTAATTCAAGCTAACTCAAGCTAACTCAAGCTAACTCAAGCTAACTCAAGCTAGCTAAAGCTAACTCAAGCTAACTCAAGCTAACTCAAGCTAACCCGAGCTAACTCAAGCTAACTCAAGGTAGCTAAAGCTAGTTCAAGCTAACTCAAGCTAGCTAAAGCTAAGACAAGCTAACTCAAGCTAACTCAAGCTAACTCAAGCTAACTCAAGCTAACTCAAGCTAACTCAAGCTAGTTCAAGCTAACTCAAGCTAACTCAAGCTAACTCAAGCTAGCTAAAGCTAACTCAAGCTAACTCAAGCTAACTCAAGCTAACCCGAGCTAACTCAAGCTAACTCAAGGTAGCTAAAGCTAGTTCAAGCTAACTCAAGCTAGCTAAAGCTAAGACAAGCTAACTCAAGCTAACTCAAGCTAACTCAAGCTAACTCAAGCTAACTCAAGCTAGCTAAAGCTAACTCAAGCTAACTCAAGCTAACCCGAGCTAACTCAAGCTAGCTCAAGCTAACCCAAGCTAGCTAAAGCTAACTCAAGCTAACTCAAGCTAATTCAAGCTAACTCAAGCTAACTCAAGCTAACTCAAGCTAACTCAAGCTAGCTAAAGCTAACTCAAGCTAACTCAAGCTAACTCAAGCTAACCCGAGCTAACTCAAGCTAACTCAAGGTAGCTAAAGCTAGTTCAAGCTAACTCAAGCTAGCTAAAGCTAAGACAAGCTAACTCAAGCTAACTCAAGCTAACTCAAGCTAACTCAAGCTAACTCAAGCTAGTTCAAGCTAACTCAAGCTAACTCAAGCTAACTCAAGCTAGCTAAAGCTAACTCAAGCTAACTCAAGCTAACTCAAGCTAACCCGAGCTAACTCAAGCTAACTCAAGGTAGCTAAAGCTAGTTCAAGCTAGCTCAAGCTAGCTAAAGCTAAGACAAGCTAACTCAAGCTAACTCAAGCTAACTCAAGCTAGTTCAAGCTAACTCAAGCTAGCTAAAGCTAACTCAAGCTAACTCAAGCTAACTCAAGCTAGCTCAAGCTAACTCAAGCTAGTTCAAGCTAACTCAAGCTAGCTAAAGCTAACTCAAGCTAACTCAAGCTAACTCAAGCTAACTCAAGCTAGCTAAAGCTAACTCAAGCTAACTCAAGCTAACCCGAGCTAACTCAAGCTAGCTCAAGCTAACCCAAGCTAGCTAAAGCTAACTCAAGCTAACTCAAGCTAATTCAAGCTAACTCAAGCTAACTCAAGCTA
>NW_027449521.1:0-25000 GCF_964194025.1 Convolutriloba macropyga | reverse complement strand
GTGATGACCATCGTATACTCAAATTATTTAGTTCTTTTCGAAACTTCAATATTGCCCAATACTTTTACTCAATTTTTTTTAGTTAGACTTGATTAGCATTGCTGTAACTCAAGGTTTTTTTCTCTATTTATATTCAAACTTCGTTATTGTGTTAACTACAAAATTGTCTAGCAAATTTTTTTTCCGTCATCACGAGGGAAACGTGGTACACGCGATTCATATCCATATCAGTACCTGATAATCGCTTTACCAAATAGTTTATTTGTGCTCCCGCTCATCGGGTAATTTTGTCATCAACATTGATGCCCAGTGGATTATTTGCCATATGTGCACTATTTACCATCTGTGCCCGATACTGATTCGGCATGGTTAAGAAAAGTCATGCAAGTATTCAGCCATAACAACATCAGAAATCGTGAAGAACAGTCAATTTAACGAAAACTAGAAACTGGAAACTGATTAATTTATACTAAACCAATGTAATCCTTTATTAATTCAATAATCAAATAAATATCACAAAGTTCCTAAGGCGGCCAACGTAACATTCTGGCGCCCAACGAAAGAATGGACAGCTAAAATTTCCTTCTCGAGAATTTTCTCGTGATCAGGGTAGAGAAGGAAATTTTAGACAAAGACCCATCCCAACCAACCCAACCCGAGGCAACCCATCATCGCCCAATCCAACAGAGAGTTTATATCTGGGACTCCCTTGATTACCTTATTCTTATTTCCTTTGACTCTGGTGATTCGCCAGTAATTTCCCCAGCGTTGTTTTTTTCTCGCACCTAGAGAATTTTTTCCGGACGTGTTAACAATTTGCAATAAATTTCAGCCATTTGTTTTATTGCTCCGATACCGCCAATAAAATTTTATTTCGCTATTCGAAAAACCAACGTTTCGTACCGTGTGTTTTGGCATAAACCTCGGTTTGTGTCCGGATTTTACTGTGGTTATTTGGTAGATTTTGAGTTCATTCTGGTATTGGTATTTGATGGTATCCGAAAAGGTTCGGTAGGCTTGGTAAGGTTCGGTAAGTATTGTTAAGGTTCGTTAAGGCTTGGTAAAGTTCGGTAGGTATTGGTAATGTTCGGTAAGGCTTGGTAAGGTTCGGTAAGTCTTGGTAAAGTTCGGTAGGAATTGGTAAGGTTCGGTAAGGCTTGGTAAAGTTCGGTAGGTATTGGTAAGGTTTGGCAAGGATTGGTAAGGTTCGGTAAGGCTTGGTAAGGTTCGGTAAGGCTTGGTAAGGTTCGGTAAGGCTTGGTAAGGTTCGGTAAGGCTTGGTAAGGTTCGGTAGTTTCGGTAAAGTACCGTATCAACGTTTTGGTGGGTTTTAGTACACTTTGGTAGATAATTGTTAACCGGTAGTTAAATAAACAAGTTTTGGCCTTGAGATTTGGTTAGCAATGCTACACACAGTGGCTAAATCAAATTCAAAGCTCTAGACCACTCAGCAAAACAGAGTTAATGGTTCTTACTTGAACCGGAAAATCAACAAGAGTTAAACATCAGGTAAGTTCTACGAGTTCACAAACACCAGCAATGGTTGAAAACGAAGAATCCTCTGTTGATCCTCATTTGGAACACATTAAAAACCGAAAGCTAATGTTTGAAAGCAAAATTGAACCCTGCATCGAATTTGTTATTTCAGGAGTCGATTCCGGGGAGGACACTGAAACTCTAGAAGAAACATTGAGCGAAATTAAAGAGCTGCAAGAGAAACTCGACAACTCCGTTCAAGAGCTTTTGGACATCTCACCATCAGAAGACGCAGATACGCTCTGTTTTCAACTTAGCAAACTAAAATTCAAGATTCGAAAAACTACCGCTGCCCTCCGCAAACACAAAAATGAAATTCAAAGCGCAGAAGTAAGCAATGTTTCATCAGGCAAATTAAGGGTAACGTTTGATAGTAGCAATAGTAACCCAACCATTCTTAACACTAACAGGACCTCTACATATTTCTCAGCATCCGCTGGCAACGAAGTGTCAGGTCAACTTGTTTCGTCGGACTCTGCAGCGCCCGCTAGCTCAGTTCAATCCAATTCCATTTCGACGCCGGCTAATATGGAATCCAATATTGGTTTCTCAACGGCTACTTCATCTGGAAATCCTGTTCACAGTGCCTTGTCTTCGGAACCGTTTCTTGCTAATTAAAACAATAGTTCAGTCAACCAGGACACATCATTTCATGTTTTGAACAGCAATCCATCATGGAGATTCCTTTCCAATCAACAATTCTCAGATCGGTCGGCGTCCGCTACACTTGGCTCTGCTTCATATCAGAACCCATCTCCATGTCCACTTGTTTCCAAAAATCTGTACCCAAGTTGCAGGCAACAAAATTTGATGGCAACCCATTCGACTGGATAAAGTGGTTCAGCATTTTTCAGGCCACAATAGATCGTTCGCCTATGTCATTATCAGAAAAAGATGATACATCTTCAATCGCTATTAACTGGAGAGGCAAAGAATTTAATAGATGGATACGGCTGCAAGGGTAGCCTGTATGTCCCAGAGTTGAATCGTCTTGAGGAACACTTCGGAAACCAAAACCGGATAGTAAATGCCTTTCTTGATAAACTCTCGCTGTTCAAACCACCTAATCTGACTGTCCCTGAAAGTTATACCCAATTTTCAGCCTTTCTCTTGACCCTAGTGGATACATTTCAACAAATTGGATTCAATCACGACATCCATTTTACTACAAATCTCAATCAGGCATTAAATAAACTTCCGACACCAGTCCGCCTAAACTGGAACAAGTATGCCCTCGAAAAGTTTTCACTCCAGCCGTCTCTTAAAGACCTTTCTGAGTGGGTATCAATCTACGCAAAGGCTTGTAGAGGTTTGCCAGCGCCAATTTCCATAACACGACCCAGCCATGGAAGATCAAATTTTGCCCATAAACCATGGATTCAGAAAACTCAAAGTCCCTTGCCCTCATCTACGAGAACGACAAGCAATGGTCAACAAGGTGGCTTCTTTTCATACGGTAACAAACAAGGCCCCTCCAGAACTGTTGTTTGCCCCAGTAATGAGACCTGTCAATATCTCTACAAATGTTCTCATTCCCAGACCCTCTCTCCTTTCTATCGGAGAAAACATGTCAAAGACTTAAAACTTTGCTTCAACTGCTTTGGCAGTCATCATGTTCAACATTGCAATTCAAAAAATGTTTGTCGAACTGGCAATTGTGGCCAAAAGCATCATACTCTGCTCCATGAGAGCTTTGGAGACAATAATCAGAGAGTGAAGCCGCCATGGGCCGTTAAATGCGTTCAATTACATGGAACAGGACAAGTAGCCCTTGTTCCGGTTGAACTTTCCAATGGTGTAAAAACACTTGATACTTATGCATATCTAGACAACGGAAGTTGTCAAAGCTTGCTGTTTACATCTGCAGCATCAGAATTGGAGATTGACATGAACACAGTCGCTAAAATGCCTATCAGTGGCTACCATACAAATAGAGAAATAGACTGTTCTCAAGCTTCTGTCCAAATCAAGCCATACAGATCTCAGAATAGCTCAGTAGTTTCAATCGATGTGCTAGCAGTACCAGATCTCAAAATGACACCAGTTAAAACCAGTGAACTGAACAAACTTTGTAGTAAGTTTGATCACCTTAAACACATCACGTTTCCAAATGTCAAACAAAATCAAGTGTGTATAATCATTGGAATTGATAACCTTGAACTAATCCACTACAATGAGATAGTTAAAGGCCCGAAAAACACACCTTGGGCTGTCAAGACACCATTAAGTTGGACTTGTGCCGGAAAGACCAACATAATTGCAGATCAGCAAAATCCAGTTCTCAAAACACAAATTTGTTCCCATGGCCAATTGGACAACGAACTTTTCACCAAAATTCAGGATTGGATGAAGATCGAAAATTATGGCATTGCATCAAAGAAAAAAGCACTGTCCAAGAACGATGAAAAAGCTTTGGAAATTTTACAATCCACAACCAGATTCAAGGATGGTCATTACGAAGTTGGTCTCTTGTGGAAAGAGAACGCAAAATTGCCGAATAACAGATGGCTCGCTGAGAAACAGTTGAAGCAGCTAAAAAGAAAGCTTTCCACGAAGCCAGAATTAAGAGAAAAATATGAAGAGACTTTGCAAAAGGACTTGCAAAACGGATATGTTGTAAAAATTGATCCTTGTACCGACAACACAAATTCAGTTTCTTATCTACCTCATCATCTGGTCTCAAACGAAAATAAGCCCGGAAAAATTCGACCGGTGACTAACGCATCCAGCATCATTCACGGCCAATCTCTCAACTCAAATCTGTTGAAAGGCCCGGACTTGCTCAGCAATCTTGTTGGGATTATTTTGCGTTTCAGAGAAAGTCATATCACAATATCCGCCGACATTGAGCAAATGTTTATGCAAGTCAAAGTTGCTCCTTCAGACCGTTCATATCTTCGTTTCTTGTGGGATCACAACGGCAAAATAGAAGAATATGAATACACGAGCCACATATTTGGAGCAACGTCATCACCTTGCATTGCATCGTACGCTCTACGTCGTTCTGCAATAGATAATCAGAAACATTTTCCTGAGGTTTCCCATATTGTTGAACGCAATATCTACATGGACGATTTGTATATTTCCACTGACGACGTTGAAAATGCTGTTAACATAATGAGCAGCACTAAAGCTTGCCTGTCTATTGGGGGTTTAACCTCACCAAGTGGAATTCTAATTCGGCTGCAATTTTGCAACAAGTCAGTAGGGATCAACTTTTAAACACAAACGAAGCTTCACCTCAAATTCAAAAGGTCCTCGGATTACCGTGGAATGCAAAAACAGACACTTATGTAATCGAGAAGAAATTTTTCAAGAAGTTTCCTTTGAATAACACTAAGGTAACCCAAAGAAATATTCTGCGGTTTGTCGCATCCATTTTTGACCCCCTATGTTTTATAGCACCGCTCACCATCCGTAAAAGTCGTAAAAATCTACAGGCCGCCTGGAATCATGGACCAAAGTGTGACAAACCATTGGACCTCAATGAATTTGCAGATCTAACTCAACTGCAAAATGAACTACGGGAATTCCGCGAAATTTCAATACCTCGCTGTTTATTCATTAACAAAGCAATAAAGGAAACAGCTCTCCATACATTTTCAGACGAGTCGGAGTATGCACTCTCAGCAGTTTCGTATTTTAGGATTGAATACGTTGATGAAACCGTTCAAGTGAAATTCATCATGGGAAAAGCCCGCGTAGCTCCAATCAAAAGAATGACAATTCCAAATCGCGAGTTGCAAGCCGCCGTCTACGCAGCTCAGCTCGCACAATTCGTGACAGAAGAGCACGACATTCACATTAAAGAAAAAGTTTTCTGGTCCGATAGTACAACAGTTCTTTATTGGCTCAGAACCCCAGAGATACGTCATCGCATATTTGTTGCTAACAGGTTGGCGAAGATACTTGATGTATCAACAGCACATGACTGGAATTACATCACCTCAGCCGAGATGGCTCAAGAGGCTATGAAGTTAAAAATATGAACTGCAGTTCTCGATGGCTCAACGGTCCTTCCTTTCTACAGTTACCAAAAAGTGACTGGCCAAGTCAGGACATCTTGAAAGCACGAAAATCAAACGTTCTCATCGTTCATGCGTTGCAAACCGATCTGCACTCAGCAATTCAATGTCCCATCAACTTTGCACGCTTCAGGAATTGGAATCGTCTGATTAGAGTTGCAGCATACTGCTTCTTCTTCCTCGATCGTTTGAAAAAACAGAGCAGTAGCTTATCGCTCGCACATCACACACTGGCTTACAAGAACCTCATCGGCGTTGCTCAAAGTCAAAACTTTGGAAGTGAGATTTTGTTTTTAAAAAAAGGCAAGGAGATACTTTCGTCGAGCCCTCCAAAGACACTCTGCCCTTTTGTTAAGGGAAAAAATGAACTCCGCGCCAAAGGTCGAGTGTCTAAGGCAAAGGTCTTAGAAACTGCTCGCCATCCGTTAATTTTAGACGGGGTTAACCCAATCGTTAAACTCCTCATCAAAAACACTCATGTGGTGAATAGTCACGCTGATGTAGAACAAATACGTTCCTTTCTAATGGAATACTATTGGATTCTGAAATGCCGAGCTGTCGTTAGACAAACAAAACGTCAGTGCATTCCCTGCCAAAGAATGGCTCAAGAAATTAATCCAGCTCAGATGTCGGATCTGCCCAGTGAACGTTTACCGCTACAAAATCACTTTGCGTTTGCCACAACAGGCCTGGACTTCATAGGTCCTTTTCCTATAAAACAGTGTGGTAAATTTGCTACCCGTTATATCCTTCTGTTTTCATGCTTAGTTGTAAGAGCCGTTCATTTGGAAATTTCTGAAAGTCTTTCTACACATTCTACAATGAGTTGCATCCCCAGATTTATTAGCCGCCGCGGAAAACCAAAAATATTTTATTCTGATAACGGAAAATCTTTTGTCGGCTCTTGATCCGAATTGAGAAAATGAATAGAAGCTCTCAGATCCTCGCGAGAATTTGCATCTACGCTCCACATCTTAGACGTAGATATCAATTGGAAATTTAACCCCCCTCTGGCTTCGCATTTTGGCGGCAGCTGGGAAAGATTAGTTCAAGTTTTCAAACTCTCCCTCTACAAAGTCATTGGCTCAAGAACGCTAACAGACGAAACGCTGTCGACATTCACTTGTGAAATTGAGTCCAACATGAATTCGCGACCATTGACGAATGTTTCTAGCGATATAAACGATCCACTCCATTTAACGCCAAATTATTTCCTTTTGGTTAGAACCTCAATCAATCTCCCTTCAGGAGTCTTCTCTCAAAGCAAAGTAGCAGTTACTAAATCGTGGAAAACATCACAAATTCTAGCCCAACATTTTTGGAACCGATTTATTAGAGAGTATCTCCCTAACCAGCAGAAACGCTCTAAATGGCATAAAGTAAATCAGAACTTAAAAGTTCACGACTTAGTCTGGATTTTGGAAGATTTCACACCTCGTGGTCTCTGGCCTCTAGCAAAGGTAATAGAAGTGAATCCAGGCTCGGATAAAGTAGTTCGGTCAGTCAAAATAAAGGCTGCATACGGTGAAAAGACTCGCCCCGTTCTCAAGCTAAGTTAAATTTCTGAAGAGTAAAATACATTCACATTCAACGGACAAATTCACATCATCATTTCAGCACTCTGCTTCCATAAATTCCTCCTGCAGAAATCTACACTACCGTTAATGTGAAGTCACATCACTTACTTGTCGATCAACATACGATTTAAAAAATCCAGTACGTTAAAAGGTCCGTCACTCTTGAGTGGTTATAGTCAGGTACAGGTAGGTACGGTTAGGTACAGGTAGGTACAGGCCGCAACAGGTAGGAATCTCGTTTTTTTTTGCGCTGTGTAGAAAGTTGCTACACCGCAGCAACCTCCGCTTTAGCCTTTTCCGCTTGTGTCGCAATTTTCGGGTATCACAATTTTTTGCCTTTACCCGCTCCGTCAGTTAGAAACGCCGATTTTGAAAATTATTTGCTTTGTTATCTCTTGTAACCATCTTTTTCTCCCCTCAGTTATTTTATCGGAATTATTTATTGGCTACCAATTTTTTACCTAACAAAGCATCGTCTTTACGGAAGCCGACCATTCTTTGCAACCCTGCAAATGGGGCCGGCGATGTCATCAACATTGATGCTCAGTGGATTATTTGCCATTTGTGCACTATTTACCATCTGTGCCCGATACTGATTCGACATGGTTAAGAAAAGTCATGCAAGTATTCAGCCAAAACAACATCAGAAATCGTGATGAACAGTCAATTTAACAAAAACTAGAAACTGGAAACTGATTGATTTATACTAAACCAATGTAATCCTTTATTAATTCAGTAATCAAATAAATCTCACAAATTTCCTAAGGCGGCCAACGTAACAAATTTGATCCGAATTATACTGTTGATCGTTATTAATTGTTTCATCATTTTTACTATTGCTTTGTTGTATGTAACCGCTATACTTAGTTGTTACCAATTGTCCTTTTTGTCTGTCCTTGCAGATAAAAGATTGTTCAAATCATTCTCTTAAAAACATCCCGATTGAAGGAATTACCTTTTACATATTGCAACCTTTCTTCTTTTATCCCTGCTAGTATTAGCTACAAGTAGATGACACTCGACCCGCGTGTGCTGGAGTAGGAATAGTTCACGACAAGACCAAAAATTAACCCCCGACTTGCATTGCGTTTGAAAACAAGGATTTCAAGCAGTTTGACGGTAAATTGCGAAAAGGCCGGGGAAAACAGTTGGACTTTCACAAATATTGTTTTTTTTATTCATCACTACCTTTTGGCATGAAATCTTTCGACATTTCAAAATGAGAAGAAATGGAAAGATTGGTGCGATTCGCGCCACTTCGCTTAACCGTCCTTAGTTACATAAACACAAACAACTGAGCACACTTGATCTGGACGAATTGTTGGGGTCCCCGCAAAGTCATAAGTTTTTGATCTGTTATTTTAGTGTCTTTTGGCGATTTCGCCGTTTTGCAAGCTTACATTTATTAATGTTATTTTTGAACCATATTGTCTGAGCTTAACGTCAGCACAATGTCAGCAATTGAATTGCTCATTGCAGGGAAAATTCATATCTGCAGAGCCAGCTTTTTTTAAAATTTACTGCAGGCAATTAAGGTTTAATTTGGTCTGTAGCACTTTTGCAATTGTTCAGTGTTCAGGTATCGCAATATCAAGCTTTGACATATGTCATGAAAATAATACACACCTACAAAAGTTGATAGAATGGACCGATTCAGTACGAGTTTGCAGTACTTGAGAATTAAGAACGAAGCAGAACCAATTTAGAAGTTCTGCTAATTGGGATATGTTCACACGCCCCACCCCTTTATATATCTACACCCACACGCACACTCACTCACACACGTATATAGAGCATTAAAATTCAAAATATATTTCAAAAAGACCGGTTGTCACTTGAAAAGGACATCAAATAGTTGTCCTACATATTTTAAAAATCTGACCTAGAAATCAAAATACCCATTCTTAGTTAAAAAGTATTCAATATCTGTAGCAAGCACTTTCTATCGGCAGATGTATTTTAAGCGAACAAAAATTTTGCCGCAATTTTTATGATTACGGTGATTTTAAGCATAAAAAAACAACTCACGGAAAGTTATTCAAGAGCGTTGTTTGATATTTCGCTCCTAGTCTTCCAGGTGCCTAGCCTAGTTTTCAGGTGCAATTTGAGTGCTTTCTAATTTTTCTAATTCTTAGATTTTTTTGAATAATAAAGCCAGCTGTTTGATGTTAAGCTATGTTGCCACTTTACCTCGTCCTTCTCCGATACCATTGCCCTCATCAGTTTTTCAAAATTAATTTAGCAAATAGCAGGTACTTTTCGTTAACAGAAAGTAATCAACATTTTTTCTATATGTTTCAGTAAAAATTATTTCAAAAAAATATTCGCTCAATATTAGCTATAGGTAAATAAATTCCAATCCGCATCGACAAGAGTACACGTTTTGGTTGGTAAAAAACACATTTTAGCTGTTGTTTTGTTTGCTTTTGTTATGTTCATTAATCCCGTGAGTGAAAAAAGTTTAGTTGCAAAATATTAAGTTGATAAAGACTGGAAAACCAAAATTTAATTGTTAATTGTCAGATATGAGTGACAAAATGTATTCGCTTTATTATGCAAAAAACTGTTTGCAACAGAAATCATTTTCTCATTTCAGTTTTAAGTTTTCATTAGCATTTTCTAGGAAGCAAGTCTTTCTCTTTGGTGCTTTTATCTAATAGCAAGCTCGAAACACCTCTACAATAATTTTTTTTGGTAACTCAGCCTTTGATGTCAGCATTTGGAACCTAAAAGATTCGAAACTTTTGCATCTAAAAAAATTTGGAAAAACGAATTTATTTATTTTTTTAAAGTTTTCAGTTGCCGTGCTTCAAAGTTGTACATTGTCACTGCTCCAAACCGACAAAATTAGTATGAAATTGTTCATATTTTTTTTGAAAACAATTACAAGACTTTAACTTTTCAATAAATATATAATTGTATTTTGTTAATTAGGTCTCCAATTCGATTGCAGTGATCAACAATTCAGACAAAACATTTTCTGTTCAATTGTAAATTTTGATTATCAGTCCAACCAAGAAACAAGTAAACTGTAAGATGTCGGAAGATTCTGCTTTATTCTCTTTTTGTTGTCCCGACATTTGATTTTGCCTTGAAAAATGAGGTTAGTAGGACACATTTATTTTTGATTGTTTGATCATAACTATTACTAGAATTAGTTAAAAGAAAATTGAAAAACAGAAACAGGAATTGAGTCACTTGCATCAATTGCACGATCGAAAACTAGAAATTTTTCTAAGCGCTTTAAAAGAGTTATTCGGTGTCACCAAAGAAAGCCAAAAAATTGAAAACTCAGGCATCATTACTTACAGTGGTAGCAGCTCATAAGTAGGACTTCTTTGGGTACGAAATCAATATAATTCGTAGATAAAACTAATAATTAAATCTGTTTCTCTAAAACTTTTAAATGAAATCTGGTTCAATTTCCGAGTGCAAAATTAATGAGATGTTAATATAATTTTTTGTGAAAACTCCCTCCTTTTTTGCAAAAAAACAATAGAAAGAACTATAAGTATTTTTTGTTAAACAAGAAGCAAAAACATTATGTTTGAAGGGTACCCAATTATGTATTTATTTATTTGAGCTTGTCTTCTATGAATTGAACCAGTCTAAAAAGAAACTAAGAAAAACTACCTCTGGAAACTCATTAACTTTTTCTTCAAACAGATTTTGAAACAACAATCACATTAAAACTGTTAATGCTGTACTACCATACGTGCCATTTATGCAATGTAACCGCTGTTTTTCCCTATTTTCAGATATTTATGGCAATGTATTTCAGGATGTATTTCAGGATATTTATGGCAATTCAAATGAAAATAGAAGAAAAATTTATAAAAAAAATTACTTATCTAAAAAAAATTGAAAACTCAGGCATCATTACTTACAGTGGTAGCAGCTCATAAGTAGGACTTCTTTGGGTACGAAATCAATATAATTCGTAGATAAAACTAATAATTAAATCTGTTTCTCTAAAACTTTTAAATGAAATCTGGTTCAATTTCCGAGTGCAAAATTAATGAGATGTTAATATAATTTTTTGTGAAAACTCCCTCCTTTTTTGCAAAAAAACAATAGAAAGAACTATAAGTATTTTTTGTTAAACAAGAAGCAAAAACATTATGTTTGAAGGGTACCCAATTATGTATTTATTTATTTGAGCTTGTCTTCTATGAATTGAACCAGTCTAAAAAGAAACTAAGAAAAACTACCTCTGGAAACTCATTAACTTTTTCTTCAAACAGATTTTGAAACAACAATCACATTAAAACTGTTAATGCTGTACTACCATACGTGCCATTTATGCAATGTAACCGCTGTTTTTCCCTATTTTCAGATATCTATGGCAATGTATTTCAGGATGTATTTCAGGATATTTATGGCAATTCAAATGAAAATAGAAGAAAAATTTATAAAAAAAATTACAAGCGCTTATATAAACCTTCATCTATTCACGTAAAATGTTGGTTATCAACCTATTCTACTTATTATTATTTGCCCACGAGGTCAAAAAATATTAAAATCAAATAAGTTTTTCGGTCACAATCTATTGAAATAAATGAGTCGAAATATATAATTTGAATTAAATTCCAAAGTAAGGATAAAGTCTCTTTTTTCATTATCTACAAAAAATTTGATAAAAAAAGCTAAATTTTTCAAATTCCTATTTTTTGGGAACTACTTACTCCTCCTTGTGACGTGTATAGGAATGGACAAAACGCATCTTTTCCATAAAAAACTGAGTTAACTTCTGCTCAGTGAGACAGAAATCTTATCTAAACAGAAAAATCACTTCTAAATAAAGCGAAACACATTTTTGCATGTTAGTAATGGTTCTCATAGAAGTTGTTTAGAGGGGGAGAAACTAAATGATCCACATCCTTTTTTTTCAGTTTAGTCAATTTGGGTCGATTGAGAGTGTTGTAAAAAATCAAATATTCTTTAATTATTGTTTTTTCCATGGAGTTATCGAGGTTATTTTTTAATGAACATTTGAATCATTTCCGTTGCTTTTTTTCATATTTTTCCTATTTTTGCTGAAGTTTCTTCAATTTTGCCAAAAATTAAGCAAAATTGGTAAATGAAATAGTAGTGTTAATATTTTTACCTTTGAAAACTTAGGAACGTTGCTGAACTGTTTGATCCGACTTTTTCGACAAAAATTTGGTTAAACTTTTCAATCTTTGTCTTTTTTTCGGCAAAAATGGCACTATATGTTGGATTGACGCACTTTCTTTACTAATGCCGCAAGTAAAAACCTAAAGATGCTGACACAATTTTCTTAAACTCCAAAGTGTTCTTTGAGAGTGTTCTGTGATTAAAATGTTGTCGGTTTTTGATAATTTAACTCAATAATTATTCAAAACAACTCGTTTGTTTCTGATATGCTGAGTTCTTTTTATCAAATTGTCTAATTGGCTGAAATTTTGAACAATTTTATTTTCTAATGCAGGAGCAGAAAAATCAAAGCTAATTTTGGTCAAACCGTCGAATTTTGCCATTAAAAGAGAATTTGGATTGCACTGCAGCACTTTCTTTTTTGCTAAATATTTTCGCCTGTAATGTTTTATTACGTTAGTTATAGATCAAAATCATTTCAAACTCAAGCTCAGTTTTTGGAAAATTCCCTTTACGTGCAAATGAGTCCCAGTGCACATGTAATATAAATTCAGAGAAAAAGTTATCAATTTTGGCTTCAATACTGTGCTTCAGTAAAATTTATTGTGAATGTTTTGGTTGATATGTTCTATTTTTTTTAAATTAGTCTCTCTAATGCCGCCTTTCTAAGTAGCAACAAGGCAATCTATCAGTACCTTTAATTTGAAAGTTAAATGTTGTTACGACTTCAATATATATTTCTTTTCTAAAAAAGAACATAGGCTTTTGAGTTTTACCAGTTGTTATCGTATTTCTGTCAACTTCTAGCTAAATTTCAGATAAGAGAGTGGTTGATTTTTTTTCGAGTGATATATTTTTTAGTTTTCATTGCTGTTTTATGTTTAAAGTAACGGTTTTCTGGCTTTTAAACTACTAGTTTTAATAGAAACTATCTAATCATTGAAATTTTTGTGTTTTTGGGGTCTTTTTTCTATTGTGTTGCCACATCATCAGTTTAATTAATTGTGAAATATCAAAAGATAAGCGTTGAAAGAAGGCGCAATTGCACATACGTATTGCTTTCAGTGAAAAGATTATAAGTATACAGGCTGCAATGCCGTTTTCTCACAAATTTTAATTGAAATTTCAACTGTAATTCACTTTTTTTTCTAATTCATGTAATATATTTTCTGAATATTCTGAATAATGTTTTTTTGAAGATGAACAAAAACATATTTACTGATTTCAATTGTTAGCTAATGGTTTGTTTAACTTTCAAAATGTTTGTTTTAAATCAACTGAACAGATCTTTTTACTTTACCATTTCTGTTTCTTTGTCTACTCGTCACCTAATCTAAATAGGGACGGACAAGTCCCATATCTTTTGCACTGAAGTACCAGTTAATTTGTTTAGTTTTTGTTTTTTTTTTAAATTTTTTTCAAGTGTTTGTTCAGAATTATTATTATTTTTTAATTATTTGTTTGTATTGTTTATTTTGTCTAGTAATCTTGTTAATGTTGGGGTTCTTGAGCCCTCCAATGTGACATTATTTATTTCGCTCATTGAATTGAGTTTAACGTGTTTTTTAAACTCGTGCACCAGTTATTTTTGACAGTTTTCTATCTCGTATTACGTCAAAAATGTGGATGACCGATTGGAACTATATGTCCAACGCATATTTTTGAACCTCTTTTTTTAAAGTTAATAAATCATTTGTTGTCTGACAACACGAAACAAGACTGCCGATATTTGTGAGCGTGTTGAGATACATAATTGTTCTGAATTCGCTGAATGTTGTTGGAAAGTGCTTACTCTTTCCTACAAAAAGTACTACTTATGTAGCGTATTTCAACAGTTAAGAGCGTTCAAGTTTCTTAAAGATCATTTTTTCTAAAATCCTATGAAAATATTCTATCTGGTTTTTTCAACAAGTATCTTTCTAAAAATCTTAAATACATGGGCTCAAAACTTTTAAAATTCACCCATAAAATTGAAAGACCTCTTTAAACGTCCACAATTTTTTAGGCAATTAGCTTTTAATGGCATTAATGGTCATTTCTGGCATTTGGAAAAGCTACCAAGCTGTAAATCACATTTATATAATTTATATCAGATTTCCATGCACATTTTTAGTGGCTGTGGTTCATGACTTAATCACATTTCATGACTTAATCAAAAAATCCTGACGCAAGAATAGTTTAAATAACTTACCGCAAATCTGAACGTAGCTGATAGTTTTCATCTTTGTTGTTTATCTGTTTGTCCCTTATAACAAAAGCTGAGCAAAATCAATAAATTCTTCACAAAAATGAAAATAATGAGCAAAGGGGTGACCCGCAACTTTATCGATTACAGCTCTTCGTATCAACCCTTTTTGTTGACTCGGAACAAATTTATCAACCAACTACAAAAATCACCGCTTTGAAAATAGAGTTAGGGATGAATTTTTATCACTGGCACACAAATGGAAAAAAGCGGGTTAATCTTTCACAGCCCATTGGCTAAAAAAGATAGCGCTAGGCCACCACGGAACATTTAAGGATGATAATAGTCAAAGACTAGAGTTATTTGGGCTATTTATGTCCTAGTTGCGAGGCTCATAAAGCACCCTAACAACACACACGAACATCAGGGAAAAACAGATAAAACTTTGTGGCTTGGCAAAGTAGTTCCTGAAGGCCGAGTGCATGAATCAAGTTTGGATATGTTGTTTCGAACCCACCAGCGTCGTATATGTTCCCCAGATTTAAAAAAATGTATTCTTATACAGATCGCTATTTTGCATCAAAAAACACGTGCGGCTGGGGGTGTAAAAGTTATATGCTCACAAAGACGATTGAACCGAAGGTCTTTCCCATTATAGCTCCCCAATTATGGTATATTTAAGGTAATTGAGGGGATTATTTGTTATATGAGCAATAAGTGTGTGTGTGCGTGCGCGCGCGCGCGCGCGTGTGTGTGTGTGTGTGTGTGGGGGGGGGGATGGGATTGGGGGCTAAAGAGAATTACTCGAACAGAATAGATACCAAATGTCAGTCAGAATGCCACGCTGAAGTTGCAGAACTAAAAAACAGACAAAACTGATTAATTCAAAAATAAGAAATTTTGTCTCAATTTATTCTATTTTTTTATAATGAGGTAAGATGAAAGATCAGAAAATTCATAGCCAATCAATAGCGACGCGCTGTTAGGAGAAATGTTTCAATTTGAGTAAAAAGCAGAGACAACCTGCTAAAAAATTCCAATCAATAATAAAAACGTTGAATACATTGTACTTATTAGAAAACTTTCTAATAAGTATAATGTATTCAATGTTTTTATGTCTCAGAATAAAAAACTCAAGAAAACAAACAAAGTATTCTTTACATAGATGAGGTCCCCGACCCAAACCAGGTGAGAGACTGAAGTGCTTAGGTTGATCACAGATGGATGCACACCGAATGCAACTAAAAACAGGATTTTGGTGACGCATCAATTCAAGATTGCCGAGAACCATTGTTGTAAAATTTAAAAATTAAATCTCCAAAAAATTGGAAACTTGACTTTTGTCCTACTCTTGTACCAGAAACTCTCTCTAAGCATAATCTGAACAACTCAGCAGTTGAATTTTTAAAGCTTTAAAGGTGGAGAACATCGTTTTTGATAAAAATCTACGCAAATGTTTGCAATTCCTCTGAGAGTCATTTTTTTGTCTGAGCAATGAACTAATTTTTCTTCCAAGACATTCCCAATATTTGGGATATCAATGACACTTTTTTTGTCAATCAAAGAATCTCATCTTATCTGGACTCTAACATCCTATCAATGGTGGAATTTTGCTACTCTATCGATCAATATGGTATAAGTGACATTCTATTTTTGGTGACAGTTTGTGATGAGAAGTACGGATCAATTCTGTATCGCACCCCCCCCCCCAGTGTTTTTTATGACCCCCCGTTACAAATTATATGTTGTTATATAGCTTGTTACTATGTAAGAAGATAGCACGTGCGCCTGGGGGTCATAAAAAATTTATGCTCACTAAGCTCGGGGGGGGGGGGACAGATAGATCCAGAAGTACTCATGAGAAGTACTCACGACAAATTTTTTTATTGATCCACATAAAAGCAGCTTTTTGGGGTTTCTTAGGTTTGAGAACTTACCTTGGGGAAGCTTTTGCATTTTTCTGGTTTCAGACGTTATCGCATATGATCGCACTGGGTATCAGACGTCACCATACAATACCTTAACCCTAACCCTACCAACACCCATTCCCGAGCAAAAACATATTACCAAAAAGCACCGATATTCCCTTTTTTGTGCGAACAGTATTTTACGTAGATCGGAATTATCAAATTTCATAGCCGCAACTAATGATTGAACATCAATAATTCAAGCATGCCTATTAAAGAGATGTTTTGAACGAAAAAAATATTGATAACGAGTACAATTATTTTTCAACGAAAGAATATATATATATATATATATATATATATATATATATCAATTTTCAAAAGGCAAAGTTTTGTGAAAATTGGTTGATCTCCACTTTTTGCGATTTGCTGCAGGAAATAACCTGCAATTAAAAATAAAAAAGTTTCATAAAGAAGCTATGCAAATTATAATAGCTCAGATTGTCTTTATATGCTCCCATCATTTTGTAGATCAGATTAATTTTCAAAACGAACATTTAAATGGTCAATTGGATTTTCTCTCTTTCGTCTGACGAGTCCCCTCTCCTCTCTCTCTCTCTCTCTCAGGATGTACACTTGGAGCTCCAGGATGTACAATTGAAGTCATCAGCTTCTATCATTGGTTTCAAAAGTCTGTTTTAGGAATGAGGTAAATATATAATAGAAAAAAAACTACTGATGTTAATTCACTTAAAAATTTACGTGTTATCATCACGTTGTGTTACTTCGATCATGTTTCTCAAACGCATCGTTTTCCCAAAATTTTGCTGACAAAATTGGAGACCAACTTTTTTTGATGAAATTTTCAGGAAAGTTACAACTCCATGAAAGTTACAACTCCTGCATAGTCGTTATTACTTTTTCTAAAAAAGAAACTTGCGTCGAATTTATTAATATTATTCTAATTAACATATTTGAACAAAGTCAACTTCCTAATTTTGACACAAAAACACGATTAGAGGACGTTAGTTTTTGCTAGTTTCCGTTAGTTTCTGCTGCTTTAATTGCTAACAAAGACTGCGAAATTTATGTACAAATAACAAATATATGAATCTGCTGATAAGGTTTTTTGGGGGTAGACAATAGCAGTAATAGTCTTAGTTTTGAGGATTTTTGAGGATTCAATTTGGGCTTAGGTTCAATACTGTAGGACAGCTGTTTTTGATACAAATTGCACCACTCTAAAATCAAGCAAAAAAAACTAGATTTTTTTGGAATTTAGTTTTTTTCGTCATTTGAGGACCTCTCATAGAAGATCAGGCATCGCAAAGAATTGATTGATCATTTTTACTTCACTTTGAAAATAAAATATAACAAGGAGGCTCCGTAATGTGCGTTCGCACATAATGTTCCAACCCCGCTAAACTACCAAAAGAAGAGGAGATTTAAAACTTTGCCAAAATTCATATATCATTTAAAAAACAACTAAAGCAAACAATTTTTGCTGGATTAAAGGGCTAATGAGATTTGCCATTTATGAGAATACTTGACAAGACAATCATAAAATCAAATAAACGCAAACAATAATTACGACTGAAAGTTGATGTCTATATTTAGAAAAACACTATTAATCACAGAAAAATGGAATCAGATTAAACTTCAACTGAACAAACTAACCTGAACGTCCTTAGATAAGATATCAGATCTGTCAATAATAGTATCAGGTCTTAGTATCAGACTTAGTATCAGGTCGATGACAAAGAGCAAAAAGTGCAAAGTTCAAAAATACGTTTCTGTTTTTCAACGCAATCAATTTCAAATTAATTAAAACAACTACGTATTAACTCGGTTAAATAAAAAAGTTATTTTATACCGCATATGAAGCAATTGAGACCTGTCATTATCCCTTATATGACAGCAGAAATAACAAAAAGATTGGCAAAAAATCAATCGAAATTAACAAGAAAGCAATGTCGCAACCGTTAAAACCATAAACTATTCAAGAAAAATGTCAATTAATTTAAAACGCCAATTGGGTCACCTCATTAGTGTGTTAATGTGGCAAGGAAACAAAAAAACTCCGAAAGGGGCAGATATCCAAAAATCGCACTATTACTAAAATACTACTAGCTGCTAGTAATAACTTCTAAAACGAAGATCTGCCATCAACTCAGGGGCCACAGGAAAATGGCTGACAAAAATCAATTTTGACAAGCGCACCTGTTCCATTTGAACACAAGAAAGTACTCGTAATCGAAATACCAAAGCAAGGTGACTCACCAGAAAATGAAAGCAAACGATAATTACTAGCGCGCTTAGTCAAGTTCAACGGAGGAAACAGTACTAAATCATTTTACTTCTAGACTGCCATGAAGAAGACTGGTCATTTTTTGAGGTCCAATGTAAAAGACATTATAAGAAAGTACTGTGGATGTGGCTGCTTCAATAAAACTGTAAATTTTAAGGAAAGAGCCAACTCTTGCTCCTCTTCATCGCTGATGCAATCATCGATCCGATAGACAACAACAACATTTTGTTAAAATAGTAATAATAAAAGGAACTTAAGTTTTTTCCGACTGTGCCAGCATTGGTTATACTTGCAAACTGTTAAATTAATTCTCCAAATTAGGAATCTGAGGAAATAATTCTACAAATTAATTACTCTGAGCGTATTAATGAGTACACGGCAAAAAAATGAACAAGCATTGTTGAACTCATGGTGCCCCTAAAGATGCGTAATTCTTATTTTTTCTGCCTTGCAAAAATATAAAGAGAGAAATTTGGGTGCAGTTTGTAACATTGACATGCAATTAACTCAGCAGTCCTCGGGATTTTATAAACTTGATGTTTTGATTTTCAAATCCATAACAAAGTCAGACAACAATCTGCTTCGCATCTGAAATGACTGCAAAAAGAAAGTCACTCTATCAAAAATGACCCGTTGAAATTTGATTATCAAATTAGCAAAAAAAAGCAAATGACAAACTTCACAGACAATATCCAAAAATCCAATTTAAAAACCCAGAAGTTATGGAACTCCGTAGAAATTGAAAAAATGGGAAAAAACAAAACATCCTGTCCAAGCACTGTTTTGGAAAAACACTGATTTTTTTTCAAAATCTGCCGACAGATGCATGAAGGTTGAGGTGACGGCCGTGGAAGAAACCCGGGTTGACCCCATAAATCAAAAAGTTATAAAAATATAACTTCATATTATGGCTTCTATGAAAAGTTGTAATCATAGAACTCTCATTGTATGAAAGTTGTAAATTAACAAACTTTTAACGAAATCATCAAGAGGGCTCAAACAAGGCACAATTAGTGTGTTTCAAAAAATTAAATTTAAAAAATTTCGAAAAAAATTATTTTTCAGTGATACCGTATTTATGAAATTGTAATCATAGAACTTCATAATAAAAATTTTTTTTGAATCCTAAGATTTAGAGATCGTAATTGCCAGATGTTTCGATGCCAGATGTTCTTTGTTTCTGTGATGTCTTATAATATTCCTGGCCTATCCGGGATTTTAGATTTTAGCTATATATATATATATATATATATATATATATATATTATATATATATATATATATATATATCATGTCTTGGAAAAAAAGAGCCTACATTTTTGCTTAGTCTGCAAGAAAAACAGTCAAAACTGTTTTCCCTTGTAGTTTAAGAAGCTCATGAGGACTCACGAAAAAACCAAGACTGTTTCAATGCCTCTTTTCTGTTGTTATGGAGGAGTAGTAACCATAGAACTTCCATATTATGGAAAAGTTGTAGTCACAAAACTTCCATTTATGAAAAAGTTTTAGTCATAGAACTTTCATTTATGGCAAAGTTATAATTTTACCAATCTTTTAGAACTTTTTTGAATTATGAAGTCAGTGGTCCATAATTTGAAAGTTCTATGATTAAAACTTTTGGTCTACCCGGGAATGTTTAACATCCTTACAATTGAAGACAAGAAGCTATGCAAATATCACTGTTTTAGACAAAATAACTGTTACAGTTTCGCCAGGCAATCTTTACTTGCATCGGAAAATCTAATCACCAAAGACTTATTGCTTAAAACTCCAGTCGCAAAAGTGGTCGCACGAAAGTCTGGTATGAGTTCATTTCGGTCTGGCACGGTCTGAGAAGAGATCAAAGTCTGAAGATAGTCTTATCAGAGGTGGCTTGCGTCTGGGACTTTAACCTGGGTGGATAAGTGAAAAACTTCACCTTGTGAATCAATCTAAATGTGACCTCATAACCATCGCATACGGAATTCTACAAGAAGCGAAATCTAGTGGAAACTGGGTAAACAATCTTGACGCGATGGGCAGCACTGAAGTTGCTTCAGAGAACGAAAATGACTCATGAAAAGTTTCAATAAAAAATTAACCATCAGAGTCTAAAACTTTTTAATTTCTGACAGAGGAAGGCTGCTCTCAAGTGCATTTGCTACAAACTAATGTGATTTCATTTCCATATTCAATTGTTGCTGAGACCAAAAGTACCCAACAGTGTCAAACTTTATCAGAATTATGCTATCTATAAAAGATCGCTTCTCCTATGTCTATACTCCAGCAAGCATAGATATGGGAATCACAACATCAATCGAACACTAAGATTTAGAACAGAACATACCAATGAACAAATTTGTAACCATAAAATTTCTACCAACCCAAACACAGCTCTCCTCTGCTTTCCTTACAAACCACTCAGTTATACGTTGCATACATCGATTGTAACTTAGTAAAATACCCTAGTCCAAACGTAATGTCAAAATTTGCAAATTTTCTGTGTTGAAGGTCAAGTTTGTAAATTGTTGCAAACGAAAGCAAAAATCGTAAAAAAACATTAAAACAACCCATTAAAGAGACCAGAGCTACTTCATGACACACGCTAAATAAAGTTAAGGTAATTTTACCTTAAAAAAACAACTTAACTCACCTCAACTGCTAAAACTTATATGAAACTTTCTGTTTAGGCTCAAGAGAAAAATTGATTTAAAGCAAAACAATTTCTCTAAGGCACAGACTCTGAGACAATGAGATCTAGTGATGATTTAGAAAAGATCGAATCTTTTCAAGCGAAAATTTTCATATTTCGCTGAAACTCAAATTAATTTACTACTAAGCAATATACAGATCTCCAAAATTAGCTACTGCTGCGAAAAAGATCTACATTTCAAGTTCTCGCAACTTACTATAAGACGTGCTATTTCTCCAGCCTGAACGCATCTATAATTTTTTCTAAAAGAGTTCTTCTCAAGAACCTCAATTATATCTTATGTTGTTTTAGTATTTTAAATTGACTTGAAGCCACATACAGTTGCGGTCGTTGACACCCTAGTCAAAGCAATGGCAGAATTCCATTCAAAACACTCCATTCAAAACAAGCTAAATTTGTCGAACATCACAAAGAATTGTACATCAATCCCCCCCCCCCTCACTATGTTATCGTCCTCAACATCCCACTAGATCAGAAACCTAAGAACCAACAAAAAGGTTCACATTTTAACACGAAGGAAATGCTCATTATCAAAATAAAAAAAAACAGGAAACGGTTCTCTCATGATTTATGGGAAGATCAATTAACCTTATAAAATAAAATGTTTGCAATATGCAGACTAAGCAATACTACAAAACCCTAAGGGTGATTCGAAAAACTCGATTGATAACGCTACAGATAACTTCAAAAGTCAAGGACCAAATTGAACAACAGAAAGCTGAATATTCTAGACGGCTCATTTATAACAGTTTTTTTAAAGAAAAAAACAGGCTATCAACTATCAATCGTTTAGCGACAAAGAGACTTGAAACACTCACGTGCACATTTTAAAATGCCGAAAGTCTGCAGTGTCAGAAATTAGAATGCCAGAAGGTGCTACTTAGCCAGAAGTTGAATTTCGTTGACTTTCGTCATTTTAAAACGCGCGCGTTTTGTGTTTTAAGCATGGTTAGGTGACTCTGCAGAAGTCACTTTGAAATTCTGACTTAATATCCCGATAAACGGCAGAAGTTCTCAGTGACTTCATGCAGAGTCAACTAACCATTACTTCTTTCAGAAAAGTGACAGAATGCGTTAAAAATCTAAAGATCTCAATCCCTCTTTTTTTCCAAATGATGATAAAAAAATTCGCTCGAAATTGAAAGTCGATCAAAAAATTCCCATAAAGAAAATTGGAGGCGAAGAAAGTTTTCCAAAACCATAGTTCGATCACTTTTCTGTATGGTATCTCGCAGATATTCGAAAAACTAATCTCTGAAACACGTTATCATCTCCTTTTCCCCCAATATCACAAAAACATTTCAGAAAAATGCGATTACCCAGCCCTTCGGCATGTCTACGTTCTCTATATACAAATACTTGCCAATATTAAAAAAATTAGCAAATTAGCGTTGTCCATCTTGACTGTTCACATTTTTGTTTGAAAATTTGAAAATTTTGAAAATTATGCACAAGTAGACGACTGCTGCTTTTGGTTTGTAGACGAAACAATTGGAGTCCTAGAAGTTTTAATAGATTGTCATCTCTTATTTTCTGCCTTACATAACGAACTGCCAGAAAAAATTCAAACATGGACAGCCACGGACTTCCGGATGACTATAAATTAGTTGAATTGGGTAATTGGGTCGAGTATTTTCAAGTGAAGATGCAAAAGCGTTAAATACTTGTGCCCTCAAAAGAGAATGCAGTTAAGCTCAACTAAGAGTGTGATACTGAGCATTAGGAGTGGCCTCACTTTCACGACTAAAAGTTAATTACAGGAATTAGCAGAAGTGCATGTTGATCTTCGTTTAACAGTAGCTTCAAAGCTGACCTCTCCAAAATGATATTGGTAGCTTTCGAGTACAAAATGAATTTAGTGCACTCTTATTACACACTTTATACAGTTCCTTTGTTTTTATTTTTGTTGTGGCCTTTCAGCTCACGACTGATGGAAGCTGCTCCCTTTTTGTTCTGCTTCTCACAAGATTGTAAAGTTTTTTTCTCACCCGTGCTGAGGACAATGACGAAAAAAGACAATCTTTTTGTAAGAAGTCGTTTTCGTCGTCTTTTCGTCGTTTTCGTAGATGGCAATCACGAAATAACAGCCATTTTCAGATACCTCTTTCACAAATCTTTTCGTTCACCTAATTCGACATGACACGATATACTATCTTCTTCAGAGCATTCAAAAGAAGAATCCTCCGCTTGATTTCACCCTTCGCGATTGGCTACTTTGGTAGACATAAAGCAGCCTAAGGCCTGATTGCGAGACCCTTTCAGAAAGCGTGTCAAAACCTGGGTTTTTCTACAGAACCGAGACCAGCACAAAGCTGTTAAGCAGCGCAAACACTGGCACAGGAAGCACGTTTAAATCTGGTTGGCAGGAACGTATTCATCGCAACAATTCATAGATCGTCTGAATAGATCAAAGGTTCAGCAATTTTCAACCAATCTCAAATATAAAGATCAAATATAAAGATGGAGAATAGTAGGAACAGCAGAGAGCCAGGAATAGACCTTTTCGGGACACAATTCAATACATCCACGGCTACGGCTGACGAGTTGTCTGGCCTCATATATTTTTGCGATCGGTATGAGATTGTCCACGAGAACTTTATTTAAGCATCCGTTGACGCCAACATTTGCAATTTTCTGCATGGGCTCTCAGTTCCGAACAATTTCAAAATATTTGGAATGATCTTTACAAAAGGGGTCCCGGGCCGAGGTGTCAACGCTAAAAAACGCAAAATTATGTAAGATTGGCGTTGAATGCGTAGAATTTATGTAAGATCTACGCTTAAGCGTAGATCCTACATAAATTCAACGCATTCAACGCTAATCTTACATAATTTTGCGTTGAATTTTGGCGTAGATCTTACATATTTAGCGTTGAATTTTAGCGTAGATCTTACATATTTAGCGTTGAATTTAGCGTAGATCTTACATAAATTCAACGCATTCAACGCTTATCTTACATAATTTTGCGTTGAATTTTGGCGTAGATCTTACATATTTAGCGTTGAATTTTAGCGTAGATCTTACATAAATTCAACGCATTCAACGCTAATCTTACATAATTTTGCGTTGAATTTTGGCGTAGATCTTACATATTTAGCGTTGAATTTTAGCGTAGATCTTACATATTTAGCGTTGAATTTAGCGTAGATCTTACATAAATTCAACGCATTCAACGCTTATCTTACATAATTTTGCGTTGAATTTTGGCGTAGATCTTACATATTTAGCGTTGAATTTTAGCGTAGATCTTACATAAAATCAACGCATTCAACGCTAATCTTACATAATTTTGCGTTGAATTTTGGCGTAGATCTTACATATTTAGCGTTGAATTTTAGCGTAGATCTTACATATTTAGCGTTGAATTTAGCGTAGATCTTATATAAATTCAACGCATTCAACGCTAATCTTACATAATTTTGCGTTGAATTTTGGCGTAGATCTTACATATTTAGCGTTGAATTTTAGCGTAGATCTTACATAAAATCAACGCATTCAACGCTAATCTTACATAATTTTTGCGTTGAATTTTTGGCGTAGATCTTACATATTTAGCGTTGAATTTTAGCGTAGATCTTACATATTTAGCGTTGAATTTAGCGTAGATCTTATATAAATTCAACGCATTGAACGCTAATCTTACATAATTTTG
>NW_027449520.1:0-16651 GCF_964194025.1 Convolutriloba macropyga | reverse complement strand
CTTTGTTTTCACCTTTAAACATAGTAAGAACGAGATTCTGGACCATACCTGACTCTAAGTCGATTTCAGTACTGAGTCAGAGTCTAATTCAGGTCACATTTTGCACTGAATTGTTTAATTCAGAGCTAAGTCTGTGAATCATTCTGATTTATATTCGAATTAAGAAGAATAGAGAATATTTTCTCTGATTTTTGCTCTGATGCAGAAAAATTCAGAGATCACTTCACAGTTGGTTCTGTAATCCTTCTGAATCACTACTAAATCATAAACTTTCTCTGAAATTATTCTGAATCAGTACTGATTGACAATTTTCCTTAGGTACGGACCGCTAATTTAAGTGGTGTCATTGTCTGGGAAGGTTTAAATTTTTTTCCAAAAAACAGATTTATGCGCTAATTTTCTCATTTTATGTAGATATTACCATTTTTGCTAAGTTTTGCCTATTATGCTTGTAAACAATTGCAATTTTGGGCTTTTATCTTCATTTTCATCATTGTTGAAATAACTAGCCTCTTTACATTGTACCTTTTTCTGCCAATAACTTCCATTCAAACCAACCGGCATGATATATGAGTCTTTTTGGGTATTCTAACTCTGTCAAGATTCGATTAATAATTGCTTTTATCAGTGAACGCAAAGTCAGTCGAATTAACAGAAAGCCGCAACTTTGCAATAGTTATGTAATTTATAAGAAATAATACATTTTTAGCCGTTACAATCAAGATTGCATTGTAATTTAATTTATAATGTATTCCAATGCACCAAAAGAAACAAAAATACGTCATTTTTAGACATCTTGTGATTAGGGACCTCGCCTCAATAGTTATGTCTCTCTACCGCTTTAGGATGTCATCCGGAAGCCGTGGTCAGTTTATCTCGGCAAAGCGCGTTTATCGCCGAAGCACCACCGCCGCTCGCCAGGGGCAAATTAAAATACGGGTATCTCAATTTTTTTTGGCTTATTCGACCTCATTTTGAAAATTCGGCTTGCTTGCCTCTCAACTTGCTTGACAGCCACCGCTTTCATCATTATTTTTTCAAATATAGGCTAGTTTGTCTTTGTTTTCATTTATTTTTTGGAAAAACTGTTTAGATTGTCCACGTAAAGCACTTCGAATTTTTCACTTATCTATTCTTTGTTCCGTATAGATCTTTTTATCCATTGACGGCAAAAAATTGACCGCAAAGTTGCAGAAAAATCTAGCATAATTTCGAAACATCTTTTTTTTAGACTAATTTATTGCTTTTTTTCAGTATTAACTGCATTTACAAATCTGAATTTGCTCAAGCAATTTCTTCACACCTTGTTGCAACAAACAAATAACAAAAAGATTTTGAAATAATTTGAGAGTTCTTTTAGATTAAAAATTCAGCTTTAATTTTCAACTAGGTAGCAACTTTCATTGTCAAAATTTCAAAAATAGTTATATGTTTAAGATTAAAGTCCTTACCTTTATGACGTCTGTTTGATTTCGATGCTTCAGAACTTTATGAGAGCTGGCTTTATACAAAAGAAATGAAAGAATTTTAGGTTAACGCTGCGTCCCGTGTGATTATCAAAAATATTCTACCTTAGACTAATAGCTATGGTCAATTGTATCACACTTTTCAGCTTTCGAACGGCAGTTAACACAACCAGCCCAGGAAAATAAACCAATCGATCATAATTGAATTAACTGAGATGGAGCAGCTGTCTACGTAATCGCCCAAACACTTCCCTCCACCCCTACCCCTATTTTCCCGCCTTCGTGTTTGGATATTTAGAAAGTCAGAAAGTGAAAAATTATATCTACTTTTCCTCTTAATCGTTATAGAAAGAGCTTCACAGTTTTTTGAACACGAAACATTTGCAAGGAACCTTAGTCAGGCCATTCTGATTGTTTTACAACCTAAATACTACTGGTAGTCTGGGATATCAATTTGGTTCACTTTAAACAACTCCTTGGCCCGATATAATTTCCATATTTTGGACAACATAATAAGCAATGAAATATAGAACATGGTCTGACCAGTTGCATTTTAGTCTGATGATAGTCTGATCAGAGCTAGCTAACGTCTGGCAAGGTCTGATCAGAGACAGTTCCGAGCCCACTTTAGTCTAATCAGAGGATACGTTGGTCTGTGATGGTCTGATCAGAGGTCACTTCCGAATAGCAACTCAGGCTGGATTACTTTTTTAAGTGAAACTTTTCACTTGCTTCCGATAAAACATTTAGTAAATAAAAAGTTTTTTTTTGAACGAGTAAACTACTTTTGTAGCCAGCTGGATAAAGTTTACAAGTCAAAAATAATATTTACATTATACTGTTTCGTACAATAAATCAAGAATAGAGGTAACGTGTTCTGTTAAGCAAAATAAAAATGACTTCTGGAATGGCTAAGTTAGATCAGCAAATAAGTAGATATTTTTCAGCTCAAGGCTATCAGAATATCAAACCATGACAATAGGATAACATGAACTAAACAGAACTATTAAGGTAAAGATATTTTTCGTTTTTTCCTTGTCCCCTTTCCTCAAGTGCTACTGCCCTCACGCGGATATTTTGTACCCCAAATTAACCCTCCTAATGATTTTTGATAACAAAAAAACTACATAAGCTGATTAGCCACTTTTAAAAATTTTTTATTGACTTTGGTATTATTTCATAAGCATGAAACCCAAAACTTTTCAATTCAGGGAAGAATAAAAATTGCTCAAAAAATATTTTTATTTCAATTTTTCTAATCGGAGGTCAGTCAGGTACGCCAAAGTGTTAGTTACCCCACAACGAACCCATCACTGAACAATAAGAATCTGAAATAAAAAAAAATTTTCAGCAAATGGTAAAATCCGACAAGAGGGCCCAATAATGTTCTTATGCACAAAATATTCCTGCCGCTCTCCCAATAAAATGTTTGATCATCAAACAAGCTAATTCTGGGAAGCCGAAAAGGTTAACTCCTGATTTATAATTTCATGGATTGCTGAAAAAAATTGACGAATATTATTCACTCTCAAGTGAACAAACAACTACATGAATTATTCAAATGCCCATGCTTTAAATTTTGATTAAAAATTTAGAAACGCTAGCACTGAAAACTTGTCCAAAAATTTTGTTTTTTAAATTCTGAATGATTTTCTTCTGTTTCGCAAAAGCTTTGACGTTTTATCAGTCTAAGTTTTTACAAATCAGCAAATAATCTAATCACGAAAGAAGGAAAAAGGTTTACAGGTATTTATCAATTGGGAAGATATATCAATAAATTTTTCTCATACGGAACGAAATCTATTCAACTGCTGTACTTTTAGCTGTTAGTAAACTTTAATTAGCCACCACAAGAATTAATTTTATCTTCGTTTTCATGATACTTCATGTCGAGGTTCTCTGACTCCCAGGTATCAGAGTGTAGAGGCCGAGCATTAACTATTTCCCCAAACATTCATCATTCATTTCATTAAAACAATTTTATGTCGACATATTTTGTTTCTAACTTTTTCATATATTTGTAAACGTGTTAAAAGAGCCCCAAACGTGCGAACAAGCTGACCGGGTTAAAGTCTTAACAAAACGAATTCACTAAAACTGCTGTATACCAAAATTCTCTTTTACATTTGGTAACAACGAAGTGTTAGTTTGACTTTTCTAAATAATCACATCTGCTGCCACTTAAACAGAAGTGAAGCGAAAGAACTAAGACAAGTGAAATTCCGCATAGATCTGATTCCACACACTTCAAAGTTTAATAAAAGTAGGTGCGTGTCGGTCGCAGATTGCTGCGAAGAGCAGATAAATATGCCTGAGCTTTGTTGTGATAATAGAAACCGGGTTCAGTTTTTGTGGAAAAACGGGAGCTCTAGCTTGAGCAGAACACCAGATTATTAGTTGAAGTCAGGTTGGCTTTGAAAGAACTAGGAAATATATATTCACAAGGAAATCTAGTTTGCCTAACAATCTCTCTTGAGCAGTAAAATACTGTGTGTTGCTAACGGGAAACTTGTAATTTATCTTATCATCAATTTGGTCTTGAAAGTTTGAGTAACTTGAGAAAAAGGAAATAAAAGAACCATTGTTAGCTGAACAAAAGGGTGCCAAAAATTTCTCTTCTTTGACCAGACGAACTACTTGTAATCAGTTCGTTGAAAGTAATAGGCGGTGAAAGATAGATTTTCAGTTCACAGACTTGAGTTTTCCAAACCAAAAACCTAGATGCTACGTCGTCTCTATTGCTGCAGCCCCAGTGACTAACGAAGGACCTCTGTTTTGACCAACAATTCAAGTCCGCTTACGGCAAAAGACGGGTTCTCCTCTGTGAATTGTGTTCTATTCTGAAACTGAATGTACCCCCTTAGATTCGTTTATAAATATAAACAGTGAGCAATCCATAGGGACCCAAATTTTGGTTTGAATAGCACCAAATTGAATTGTTGAGTTGTTAACCAAAACTCAGAAACAATTGTTTGATTATTCAATTGGAACTTACTGAGTAGTTCCAACAATTGATTTTATTATTCAGCAAAGCTGAGCGATTAGTTATTTGGACTAATAAAGCAACGTTTAATGCAACGGTAATTTACAGAATAGCGGATATAAAGTTACAAAAGCGAACTGCACAACTTAGTATCCAGACAGCTTGTTAACCGCTAATAGCGAACTGGGCGGTGTAAAACTTTCCTTGTAATTGATAGGAAAGCAGCCGTTACATTTGGTCCGCCGACCCGGACAGTGGAATACAAACCGCTGTCTAACCTCGAACAAAACAAAAGGTTAACGAGACAACTCGAGTTGCACAGTCAAACGACGTTGAGGTGCCAACTTTGTCGAAAACAAAACCACGGGACAGAAAAGCGTCAAACTGCAGCGTCAAAATAAACAAATTGTGACTCGGTCACGTAGTCACAGCAACCTTGAGAAACAAATAAAGCACTGTGCAAAGCAGATTGAGCTAAAGGAGAAAGAAGGCTAGGAATTGATCAAAAATAAGGATCGGCCTAGCAAACTTAAAACAGTATATAACCAACTTTTACAATTCGATATTAGCCTAGAGAAGCTACTTGACAAGAGGGGTGATATCTTTAACAATTTGAAATTATATCGACGACACAAAACCCAACAACGCGAATTTTTCATCAACTTAGAAGCCGATTGGTTGCCATATATCCACGGCCAGACAAGCATGGCGGATCAGCAGAATCAGACCCTTCTCCAAAGCAGGGCTGCAGAGCCAAATGATAAAGTTCCAAGATCTATGGGAGAAACCTCCCAAGTTTCAGTTAAGAATCAACAAAAGGAAACCCAGGACAACGAGTCCAAAGCGTCTTCCGATAAAAAAGCAAAGAAAGCAGAGAAGCTCGCAGCTCTAAACAAAGAATTTAACACCAAAATGCGTCTGAGAAAAATTGAATATGAAATGAAGCAGAAGGAGCTGGTGATGGAACTGCACCGTTTGGAAGAAGAAGGTGCGCTCAAACTGCAATACGAAAAGGAAGCCCTTGATGCCAGAGATTCTGGTTCTGATGATGGTGCCGCGCCTAGTATAAGAAACCGATCGCCTTTCATTTGGAAAAGTCCAAAGAGCAAGGACGTCTTCGGCTGGCTCGACCAATCAGATAAGTTTGCAAACTTTAAAGACTGTAGTTTTGATCATACAAAGAACTGTCACGAAAACTATCGAGTCAGTTTCGATCGAGAAAAATTACTTAAATCCAGATCCCCAAGCGGCGAGCGTTTCACACTCAACCGTTTACCCGACCGGTCTGCGTGCAACGTACTAAGCAGTAGTAGTCAGCTACCAAAGTCGAAATTAAATTCTTTTGACGGAAATCCACTCGAGTGGCCGGAATGGTCGAATATGTTTGTAGCAACAGTTCATAACCGTGCCATACCTAACTCGGAGAAAATGAGCCACTTGAAAAAATTGCTGACGGGCAAAGCGAGAGCGGCTATAGCAATTATGGGCTACTCAGGAGATCTATATGGTGAAGCTTGGACTTTGTTGGAACGGAGGTTTGGCCGACCTTATCTAATCGTTGAAGCACAACTCAATACTTTGCGAAATCAACAGGCAATCCGAATGCATGATTCAAAAGCTTTAGTCAGTTATTCAACAACCATCAGTAACGTAGTCAGTGTTCTGAAACACTACAAATATGAAGGCGACTTGCGATCTAGTGCAACACTGCAAATCGCGATTGAAAAGTTGCCACCTAATCTGAAGGAGAAATGGTGGTTCTATGTAGATGAAACCAATGAGGACCAACCAGATCTCTGTCTCCTAGAGAAATGGTTATCACGAATGTCATTCGTTTACGAAGGCATGTCACAGCCCGCAGGGGAACGTAAGGAGGATCATCGACGAAATGCGAACAAAACCAAGCAGTTCTCTAAATCCTCGAATTTTAGTGCGAGTTCAAACGTAAAGGAAGCGCAGACAACTATTAGCGATCACTGCCCATTAGCCGATGGAACGCACAAAATTTGGAACTGTCCTTTATTTAAGAACATGAACGTGAATGATCGTTATGCAGCTGTGAGGAAGCAACGCTTTTGTTACGGATGTCTGGGAAAAGGACATGCAATCAAAGATTGTAAAGTCAACGCTTGTGGTATAAATGGATGTACCAAAAAGCACAACCGATTGCTACACTCAGAAAACCAAATGGACGAGGGCAATCACGCAGCCAACGTAAGCGCAGCAACAATCAGTCAAAGTAACGAAGTTACGAGTTTTCTTCAGATAGTTCCAGTCTCAATTCAGAATGGCTGCAACAGGTTAAACACATATGCTTTCCTCGATAGTGGATCAACGGTATCATTCGTCGATCGAAGCGTTAATGAGAAGTTGCGAGCCAAAGGCACCGATGTTACGCTCAACATAGCTGGCATACACGGAACGAAAGATTTGAAGACAGAAATTGTGTCCATAAAAATAAAGGGACCGCATTCAAAAGTACATTCGATAGAAGCGTTTGTACACCCGTCAATTTCATTGGGAACCACAAACTACGACTACAACAAATTGAAGCAAAGCTTCAACCACTTGAACGTTCTCCCAAACAAAACGTTCAACTTGATGGACGTCGGCATCATTCTCGGTCAAGATGCTTACGAGCTACAGAGACCATTGGACTACAGGATAGGAACACGAAGTGAACCTTTCGCCGTTCTAACAGAATTAGGATGGGTAGTCAGTGGACCCATGACGGGCAAGAGAAGACAAAATGTTTGTCATTTCGCCTTCACAGAAGATGTGAAAGTGGCTGAGAATATCCAAAGATGGTGGGACATAGAAACTTATGCTTCCAAAATTAACGTCGTCAGTCAGTCAAAGAAGGAGCTGCAGGCACAAAAGATGCTAGAGATTACGACGAAGTTCACAGGCGAGCGGTACGAAGTGGGAATGCTTTGGAGTGAACCAGAGCCAAACCTACCAAACAACTACAGCTCAGCCTTGGGTCAGCTTCACTCACTGGAGCGAAGATTCCAAAGGGACCCAAACCTTAAAAGTTTGTATCAACAGTCGATAGATACAGACGTAGAGAAGGGATTCGTAAAGATATTGGACGAGTCCGAAGTGAAAGGCACCTTCGGGAAAGAATGGTATTTGCCACACCATCCAGTGCTAAACCCGAACAAGCCTGGCAAAGTGAGACGTGTTTGCAATGCTGCATCAAAGTACAAAGGGGTATGCCTAAACGACAAGCTACTAGCAGGGCCTGATCTTCTGCATGGTTTGATTGGAACGATTTTCAGATTTCGTGAAAGACCAGTAGCCCTAACAGCAGATATCGAATCGATGTTTCTGCAAGTGCAAGTTCCCGAGCAGGATAGAAGTTGCTTGAGGTTTCTATGGCGCCCAAGAACTAATGAACCCGTTCAAATATACGAATATCAGCGTCACGTGTTTGGAGCTAAGAGTTCTCCAACTTGCGCAAACTATGCTCTCAAACGAGTGGGACTCGATAACGAAGAAATGTATCCAATTGCAGCAAAAGCAGTACAAAACAACTTCTACATGGACGATTTCATCAAATCAGTAGAAACCCCTGAAGAGGCAATCGAAGTCTTCAATCAGTTGCGAATTGTTCTTTCGCAGCATGGATTTCAACTTACAAAGTGGATAAGCAACAGCGATGAAGTTTGCAAAGCAATCTCAGCCGACTTGAAATCAATCAGCAACACCAAGCAAGTCGAAGTGGAACCCAATACAGAGGGATCTTCAGTGCTTGGACTACAATGGACTGTTACTGATGATAGTCTTCAAGTGTGCAGAGGTACGAACAAAGAAGTGGAAGCCCCTATAACCCAGAGGAAGATTCTGTCACTGGTATCTTCAGTATTCGACCCGATCGGATTGTTTGCTCCGTTTAGTGTTCACATGAGACGACTCCTGAAAGGTATCTGGATTAAGAATGGGCAACATTGGGACAACGAAGTGGAGCCCGGCGAAGAAGCAGAATTCCTGCGGTGGAAAGAACAACTTCCAATGGTGGCTGAAACAAGCATCGATAGAAGGTACTTCAACAGAGAAAGGGATAAAATAGAACTTCATGTGTTTGCTGACGCATCTGAAGACACGATGTGTGCAGTGGCCTATCTACGTTCACAAGCAAAAGAATACTCAGCTGATTTGGCATTTGTGGTTGGAAAATGCAGAGTGGCTCCGATGAGGCATCTTTCAATACCGCGATTGGAATTGCAAGCGGCAGTCATGGCAGTACGGTTGAAGGAACAGATAGTCAAAGAACATGAAATAAAGATACAATGTTGCAGTTTTTGGTCGGACTCAACAACAGTACTGCAATGGATACACAGCTCCCATCGTAAACAACAAATGTTTGTGGCCAATCGAGTGGCTGAGATATTGGATACAACTGATGTTTCACAGTGGAAACATGTGAGCGGTATCAACAACCCAGCTGACATTGGCACGATACAATCAACATTGACGAACTCAGGAGGAGTGAGTGGCTCACTGGGCCGGCCTGGTTAAAACGACCAGAAAGTGAATGGCCAGAGCAAGTGAACCTAATCTTTGCGGCGGGTACGGCGGGTATTCAGCAAATACAAATCAGCAAAACTTTTAGTAAGTGTTGAAGAAAAGGAAAAAGCAAAAGCAATCATCTTCAAGTTACTACAGCGAGAACAGTTCGGTGAAGAGATGAAATCTCTCAAAAATGAAAAGGAAATCCCAAAAAGCAGCAAAATTATACAATTTTCACCTTTCTTGGATGAGGAAGGACTTATTCGTGCCAAAGGCAGAATAGGTAAAAGTCATTTGGACTTCAACGCAAAGCACCCGATATTGCTACATTGGAAACATCATGCAGTTGAATTGTTCTTGCAAAACGAGCACAAAAACAACCAACACGAAGGCACAGAGCATGTCAGAAACATTGTCCAGCAAAAGATATGGATCCTAGGCATACGAAACGCCTTACGATCAATCAAGAACAAGTGTGTTACCTGCAGAAAGGGCAGAGCACAAACGATAACTCCAGTAATGGCAGATCTACCCGAAGAGCGCTTAGACGCTTCAACAGCCTTTACAAATGTTGGAGTTGACTACTTTGGCCCTTTCACTGTGAAGATTGGGCGAAGAAACGAAAAGCGATGGTGTTTTCTGTTCACATGTCTAACTGTGAGAGCGGTGCACATAGAAGTGGTACCCAATTTAGACACGGATAGTTGTCTCAATGCAATCATGCGATTTATTGCACGAAGAGGCAAACCGAGTACAATCATCAGCGACAACGGGACAAACTTTGTTGGAGCTGAACGAGAGTTTGCAGAGTACGTTGCTGCATGGAACAAAGAAGGGATCGAAGAACATCTAATTCAGCAAGGAATCAGATGGAATTTCAACCCACCCGCAGCACCCTACTTTGGAGGGGTATGGGAACGGTTGGTCAGAAGTTGCAAGAAAGCAATGTATGTGGTCTTGGGGAACAGATCAGTTACAGAGGACGTTCTTCCAACAACGATGTGTATTGTGGAGCAAACATTGAATGCGAGACCGTTGACTCCAGTAAGTTCAGATGTTAATGACTTAGAAGCACTGACCCCCAATCACTTCTTGCTTGGCAACACGAATGTTTGCTTACCATACCTACCCTGCGCAGAAGAATTTGTCGATCATCGAAAGCTCTTTCGACAAACTCAAGCATATGCAAATCTCATTTGGGACAGATTTCGAAAAGAGTATCTGCCAACGTTGAACAACCGGCAAAAGTGGCGATCTACAACGAACGAAAACCTTACAGAAGGCGATCTCGTTTGGTTGATCGAAGACAGTAACAAGCGAGGATATTATAATCTGGGTCGAGTCACGGAGACCATCGAAGGGTCCGACGGAGTGATTCGATCAGCTAAAGTTCGAACGAACAATGGAGTTTACAAGAGACCAGTGGTGAAGCTCGCCCCTGTGTTACCAAACAAGAAAGATGTTTTCGTGATGGAAAACAGGGCCGGCGATGTAGAGGCCGAGCATTAACTATTTCCCCAAACATTCATCATTCATTTCATTAAAACAATTTTATGTCGACATATTTTGTTTCTAACTTTTTCATATATTTGTAAACGTGTTAAAAGAGCCCCAAACGTGCGAACAAGCTGACCGGGTTAAAGTCTTAACAAAACGAGGTCACTAAAACTGCTGTATACCAAAATTCTGTTTTACATTTGGTAACAACGAAGTGTTAGTTTGACTTTTCTAAATAATCACATCTGCTGCCACTTAAACAGAAGTGAAGCGAAAGAACTAAGACAAGTGAAATTCCGCATAGATCTGATTCCACACACTTCAAAGCTTAATAAAAGTAGGTGCGTGTCGGTCGCAGATTGCTGCGAAGAGCAGATAAATATGCCTGAGCTTTGTTGTGATAATAGAAACCGGGTTCAGTTTTTGTGGAAAAACGGGAGCTCTAGCTTGAGCAGAACACCAGATTATTAGTTGAAGTCAGGTTGGCTTTGAAAGAACTAGGAAATATATATTCACAAGGAAATCTAGTTTGCCTAACAATCTCTCTTGAGCAGTAAAATACTGTGTCTTGCTAACGGGAAACTTGTAATTTATCTTATCATCAATTTGGTCTTGAAAGTTTGAGTAACTTGAGAGAAAGGAAATAAAAGAACCATTGTTAGCTGAACAAAAGGGTGCCAAAAATTTCTCTTCTTTGACCAGACGAACTACTTGTATTCAGTTCGTTGAAAGTAATAGGCGGTGAAAGATAGATTTTCAGTTCACAGACTTGAGTTTTCCAAACCAAAAACCTAGATGCTACGTCGTCTCTATGGCTGCGGCCCCAGTGACTAACGAAGGACCTCTGTTGTGACCAACAATTCAAGTCCGCTTACGGCAAAAGACGGGTTCTCCTCTGTGAATTGTGTTCTATTCTGAAACTGAATGTACCCCCTTAGATTCGTTTATAAATATAAACAGTGAGCAATCCATAGGGACACAAATTTCGGTTTGAATAGCACCAAATTGAATTGTTGAGTTGTTAACCAAAACTCAGAAAAAATTGTTTGATTATTCAATTGGAACTTACTGAGTAGTTCCAACAATTGATTTTATTATTCAGCAAAGCTGAGCGATTAGTTATTTGGACTAATAAAGCAACGTTTAATGCAACGGTAATTTACAGAATAGCGGATATAAAGTTACAAAAGCGAACTGCACAACTTAGTATCCAGACAGCTTGTAAACCGCTAATAGCGAACTGGGCGGTGTAAAACTTTCCTTGTAATTGATAGGAAAGCAGCCGTTACACAGAGAAAAGTGTTGAAAACCATCGTAACCTCTGATGAGTTGCAACAATTTGTTATGGGGCAGAAAAGTAGTATAAATATGACAACCATTACCTATGAGAGTTGATTTTCGTTTCTGGGTCCTTAAATGAACACCGAAACACTAAAAAAAACAAACATCGACACTAATTCAAATCCATTTATAAAACATAAAAATATAAATGATGATAACCAGTCATTAAAACCTCGGAAGTCCAAAGTTTGGAGCCTAAGAAAAGAAACAAAATCATCGGCAAATTTAAGTAGGAACGATAAGCAGAAATTAATGCTACTTTCAGCCAGGACCCTCTCGGTTCGCTAATGTCTCCTTTACTTATTTAGTTATCTCCAAAAAATAGTACTTGAATAACTTATTTGAATTCGAACTATGAATTCAATTTCGGAAGAAACTGGCAATTGTCAAATCAGCATCACTTTCTATGCACAATTTACGAAATTAAATTTAGTTATACCGGTTTGCGTAAAATTCTTTTGTGTTTACATTCGACACAAGTTCTGCATGATTAAAAACTTCTCTGTATTGTCAAATTTACACTTACAAAGTTAGCGTTACTAAACACTGCTCACTTTCCACTGTCATCATCCACTGTCATCATATCCACTGCCATCATGATCTACAGCCAAATCAAATTTGAAATTTGACATTTAACTAAACAAGACTGACAGTATAAAAACATTTAAAAAGCCACAAAACTAACTAATTTGAAATCTAGAAATTCAATCTTAAAAATTTTTGAACAAAAATCATACTGGAACAAGTAAATAGTTGTCAAGTGTATTGTTTCACAAAAAGCTCCCCAGACACGCGTGACCAAATCAACAATAGCATTGAATTTTTTTGCAAAAAATTATTTGGTGCTTTCTGAATAAACCGGGAGAGAAAACCGGGAGAGAAACAGAAACTCTTGCTCCACTAGGAAAACTAAGTAAACATGGTCAATCAAGCAGCAACGATAAATCAAGGATAGCAAATTACGAGTTTGATTTAATGAAGAGTGATAACAAAAAATAATCAAAACATATTTTTTCTCGATAACAGATCAACGGCTACTTTAATCAACGAAATTGCCCAAGAGACAAATCACCATTTTTGCCCCTAAAATAGCTGGCATACCTAGATTGAAGAATGTGAAGACCGAAAAATATTTTCACATTCTATAAAGGACTGCCCTATTGAGGGTAGTCAAGAAATTGTAACGAGAAAGATATCCTCGAGGGAGATAGGAGCATTCTCATATAAAATCAGTTTTTTTAGCCGGTCAAAAACACTTTTACATGAACAAGAAGTGTTAGAGACCGAGGTTGCCAGCGATCTGTATGAAACGATAACGCCGTGGACTGATCAAAAGCAAAACTTACCAAAATATGAAGCTCAAAAATTACCAGGTTTTACTCAGCAGAGCGAAGATTACAATGGATCAAATAAAATTATCAGATCAAGAGTCAATAATTAAAGATTTAAAAAGATTACTTAAAGATTTAAAAATGAGTCTCAAGTGAAGGGTATGTTTGGGATACCATTTCTTGCACCATATTATGTTGGATTTATAACGGAGAATTTGTAAAAACAAGCAAAAAGGAAGACTTGACCTATTAAAATAGTTAATAGGAGCAATTTTCAGACTTTGTGGAGAATCATTGGTATTGATTTGTGGTATTGAATTGAAATTTCTGCAGTTACAATTTTCAAAAATTAAAAAACAATTCTGGAGATTAATAATGCGTAGAACAAACGAAAATGTTCATATATATGAGTATGAGCAAAATTTTTGCTCGATTGCCGTAGTTTACAATCCCACGTTACTGGGGTAACTTTTTAATTTACTTTGTAAAACGCAATACCTCACTAAACGCTATAACGCCAAAACTATAATATGTTTATACAACCCTTTGTTTCTATCTATTGTAAACAACGATTAACCATGCCTCCACCTAACCAATCGAACTTTTTACAATTTCGAAACATTTTAAAAAAGAGTCCAAAAATCAATGCTAGATGATAAAACATCCTCTTATCACAAAATCTTCGTTACATCCAGCCAGCTAACTATATTTCTCTAATCCCAAAACTTAGGCCTCCTACAGCGCTAAAAGACAAAGTACCACACTATGATGAAGACACATCAACGTCAGTGTTGCGCGACCATCCCGTAGAGAAAAAAGAAATTGTGTACAACTTTGAATTGCCAAAAGTCAATAAGGAAAAACACTGCAAAGATTGTTGCTTTGAATGAACAAACAAATTTTCGAATCGACAACCATCATACGTATATTTTTCAGCCCTTAGGTAGGTCTTAATAAACAAAAAACAGCTTTGTTCTGGCAATTTTGTCTGTATGAATACAACGAAAACAACGTGCATGCGGCTCTGTTCTTGCGAATGCCAACTTGGCAGGAATTCTCGCCGCCTACTGACCGTAAAGTAAGAGATCCATCCAGCATACTGTGAGCCCTCAAAACCAACAAAAAATACGAACAACGAGAAATAAAAACAACGCGTGATCGAAGTTGAGTATAGATCATTGAAATTGCCAGTGTTTGCCTCAACTGGCAGCGCGCAACCTACAGCTAAAACTATATGATATATGTTATGTCGTAGAAGTTGAACCAGCTGTTCGGGTGCTAGAGGAAGAAACATTTTTTCCAAAAGTTTACTTGAACTGATGAAAACTCTAGACTTGACATCCAAGCAAATAGCTTGTGTGGATCTGGATTCAGCAGAAATTTCTTAAACGTAAAATGTTTTTTCATGGCACCAGTCATGCTCCAAAGCAGCCAACAAGACCTAACTAAAATTCTGGAGAAGAAATTGAAAAACTAAAACATCAACAACATATTTTTGCAAGTTGAAAAAAGTAGTTTTGTTCTACTCGTGTTTTTATTCATGGAGCGCCGGGGCCGTTTGCAACACGCACTATAAAACAACTAGCAACAAAAATCTCCGAAAAGAAAGATGACACATACTCAAACGCAATATTAATCTGATTGATGACAAGTTTCGCACTCCTACGTATCGCCATTATCTGTCTCAGAAAATGCTGTGGTACTAAACGCGTAACTGATTTTGATGATACTTATCATGTTGTGCGAGAGGGAAGGCTAGACTCCTGATTAACTTAGTTATAATACCAGTTGCATTTGCTACTAACCAGGGATGGTGGACTCAACATCAGAGAGCCAACAGTATCCGACAGTTACTATACAGCGTCGCTCACTGCAGTCAAGACTCCTATAATTTAAGATCTCACAAATATTCATCTCAAATAGGATAGGGCTACGCAAGACGGATACAACACTCGACTTAAAACAATGGAAGCTCGCGAAAAAGATGTTTTCCAATCGTTACCCGAAGCCAAACGTCAATTTGTTGGCTTGGCACACAAAAAAAGCCTCACACTGGCTCAAAGCTTCGCTACTAGAACTCTACGGTTTTACGTAGACAAAACCGGAATTCCGCAACGTTTTGGGCGTTCGATGTAATCTTGATGCAAAAAACACCGTAGGCCTGTTTTGCATTAACATTAATGCATACTCTGTGTATGGGTTACAACAACATGCAGCACATTAAAATTAGAGACACGTTTACCAAGGTAGTACATGACGTATGCCAGGACGTCAAAGTTGAGCCATCAATTCAATTGCTAAAAAGCAAATCTTTTAGAACAAATTTACCAGTACTGATGACATTGACCGACTTGACATCAAGGCAAACTATTTCGCAAGAAACCAGAAATAGCAGAGGTAAAATTTTTAATCCGTTCGCCAAGTCTTGCCCAAAAGCCAGGGATGCCAACAAATATGTTTAGGCAAAAAAAATCTGCAAAAAAAAGTTTTGTTCTGATCGTGTTTTCCTGCTAGGGAGGCACAGAGCACTCCGCAACACGCACTAAAAGGCAACTGGCAAGAAAGTTCTCAGAAAAATTTGACGACACATGAACTTGGACGCAATAAAACTCATTCGAACGAGGATGAGATTTGCACTCCTGCGCAGCGCAATCATGTGTCTCAGCAGCGCAATTATATGTCTCAGGGGATTCCGTAATAAGAAGCAACCAAAAATTCATCCCCTATCACTATTCATGAGGCAAAAAAAATTCATTATTATTTGGTTGGGCGCATTAGTTTGAAACAGACCTCATTAGGTTCCCACTTCTAGGTAATTGCTCATAGACGCTGGAAGTAATCGTAGCACCAACCCATGTGAAAAATACACGTTGTTGTTTTATATTCCTTCATGTTTTGCGAATATTTTTTTTATTTGTTGAAAGATCTGATGCCCCCATTGCGATTTATGTTTTTATAAACAGCACGTTACCAAGTAAAATATAGCACGTGCACCTGAGGGATGTAAAATTTATTTGTCCACTAAGCTAGTGGCATAACAGAGTGAATTCAAAAGATCTCGATAAACGTATATATATATATATATATATATATATATATATATATAATATATATATATATATATACCTACATATATATATATATATATATATATATATATATATATATATGTTGAAAATGTAAATAAGTTTTTCAATAAACATTCTTACCTCAGTGTTCGCAATGGCTAGTTTCATTTGAGGATTTTGTGAGAAGAAATTCATTACTCGATAAAAATATGACCATATATCTGAATCAAAAAAATCCTCATTTGTCTTTTACCATACAAATTTGGAGAACATTTTTTGATCGAGTTTTTGAATTACGGACTGAAGTTCTTTATCCCAGTCAGTTTACAGCGATATCTTCGTGTCCCAAGTATAATATTGACCGGCAAGATGAGATGGCCTGAAATGTGAACTGTTTTCCGAAAAAACAATGTTTTCATGAGGTCCGTTATGGCAAAGAATAACCAAACAATA